>NC_133777.1:16555772-16578013 GCF_003597395.2 Chelonoidis abingdonii
GGGTTGGGCAAACTACAGCCTAAAGGCCGAATTCGGCCAGCCAGCCGTTATAATCCAGCCCTCCAGCTCCCAATTGGGAGCGGGATCTGGGGCTTGCCTTGCTTTGGCACTCCAGCCAGGGAGAAGGGTGGGGTGCCACTCCATGCAGCTCGCGGAAGCAGCAGCATGGCCCCCCTCCGACTCCTATGCGTAGAGGCAGGCAGGGGCTCCGCTCCACATGGTGCCCCTGCCCCAAGTGCAGCTCCATCAGCTCTAATTGGCTGGGAACCGCACCCAGTGGGAACTGCAGAGGCAGTGCCTGTAGACAGGGCAGCGTGCAGAGCCGCCTGGCCATGCTTCCCTGTAGGAGCTGGAGAGGGGCATGCCGCTGCTTCCACGAGCCGCTTGAGATAAGAGCTGCCCAGAGCCTGCACCCCTGAGCCTCTCCCTGTGCCCCAACCCCCTGCCCCAGCCATGATTCCCCTCCCACCCTCCGAACCCCTCGGTCCCAAAATCATCATCCCCAGCCCCACTCCAGAGCCCGCACCCATAGCCGGTGCCTTCACTCCCTCCCACACCCCAACCCCAATTTTGTGAGCATTTATGGCCCACCATACAATTTCTATTCCCAGATGTGGCCCTTGGGCCAAAAAGTTTGCCCACCCCTGCCATAAACTCACTGGGTGAAAACCTGACCTACTGAAGTCAATGGCGAAGTTTTCATCGATTTTGGTGAAGCCAAGATGTCACTCAATATTTTCTGTTACAACTCAGAAGGAGCCAGCACTGTTGACCTGTCTGATCCTTACACTTCTAGGAGGTCTTATAAACTCACTTAGAAAACTATTGTTAAAAAAAAGAATGAAATTAGCCCATGCACACCCCCAACAAAGCACATTCCAAATTGACCCCAGAAAGAAGGTAGGTAGTATCACACTC
This sequence comes from Chelonoidis abingdonii, assembly GCF_003597395.2. NCBI lineage: Eukaryota > Metazoa > Chordata > Testudines > Testudinidae > Chelonoidis > Chelonoidis abingdonii. Next base: position 16,556,691 of record NC_133777.1, read on the forward strand.
ATTTTACACTTGGGAGAACCAAGATACACAGAAATTAATGGCCTGATACATCTCCCATTTGCACCAACAGAAACTTCAACTTACTTTGGTGAGACGTAAGCATGTTTAAAGTTAAGCACATACTTTAATATTTTGCTGAATGACATGACTAAGGTAACACAGGCATGTTGGTGGGATTTAAATCCAGGAGTACCAGCACTGCCTTTCCTGAGCTCCATTAGATCACATAAAAACAAGTAACCAGAGCCTCAGCTGATAAACTGCTTTGCACCATTGACTCCAAAGCTTTCTTATCTGAGTCCTTACTGCACTGAATCCATACAGGTCAAATAACTAATAATAAAAAGAGGTTGCTGGGTATTACTATTCATGATCCTGATTGCACTGGTTGGATGGAAGAATGATTTATGGTGGGGAATCAGAATGACGACGACGATGATGAATCATGAGGGGAAATGTAACTGATCATTGAGCTAGATTAAACGTTTTATCTGTCATTCATTTATGAGAACTCTAATGAAAATGATCACTCACTTTCTGGTACTATTATATAAGGCAGTGTCTTGATTAGGAAAATTGTAGAGACGTGTATTTATTTCCAGTTCTATGGTAGTACAAAAGACATTAGATTAAAAAAATATTCATGCCGTTGGATTTACAATTTGGTTTATAAATAAGCCAGACTATCTATCCCTGTTTGAAAGGTATATTGATAAAACTAAAATGTCTCTGTCAGGGATTGAAAGGAAATCAGTATTTCAAGTTTTCACTCCCCTCTTTAGGTTAAATAGTAAACCAAGCCAAATGAGATGATAACATATCTCAGTTTTATCAGTAGAACGTTAAACTAACTTGCTTTTAAAAGTCCTTTCCACAAGTTGCAAAACTGGAGAACTCTTAGCATTTATCCAATACATACCTCTGAGTTCAAAGCAGCTGGATACAGGCAATTCATTTCTTGTCCCCTTTTCCATAATAACCCAACATACACCTGCAGAGTGCTGACTAGAACTCGCTTCCCACAGCTCCGACACACAAGTTGTGTTATAAAAACCTGTGTTGTTGGGAGCTGTTGGGTACTCAGCAGCTTTGAAAATCAGCTGACTTAAGTGACTTTATATGAATTAAATTACCCTACCCTTAGGCTCCCATTTTTAAAAATCTGGCCAGAATATTCAATCACAGATGACTCCATTTTGTTTCCCGCCCCCCCTAAAAAAATTAGCCCCCCATTAGAGCTTTTAAATGACATTTCTTGCTACTCATTGCACAAGTACAAACACAAAAATACATAAACATGCAGAGACTGATCATTCGTAATGAACAAAATAGATCAAAAAGGTCTCTCATGTTTTAGGCTCATTGGATGGGATAGGTTCCCATTGTCTTGTGTCTCATCAACAGCCCTGTTTATCCCTGGAAAATACTGCCTGACTTAATGGCTTTGAGTTTGAGGTTTAACACTCATGACTACATGATTGGTTTTCTCTTTGTTGATCCCTTTCAGACATTTCTTTATCTGGACCATCTCAGATTCTGGCTGAAGAATTTGCGAAAGCTGCGAGGCAGCTTAAAAAAGAAGCTCCTGGTATCAGATTTGGCAAAGTTGATATCACAGACCAAAAAGATCTGAAAAAAGAATTTAATATTCAAGAGTTTCCAACTGTGAAGTTCTTTGTGGATGGGGATAGGAAAAATCCTATAGATTGCAAAGGTAAACTGTTGTTTGGATTGATGGAAAGGCATATCATCTATTGTATTACAGATGGAAAAGACTTACTACATTGTTGACTGGACAGAATATCATGCTCAACAAGAGAATGTATTAGATAGTAAAGGGATTCTGCCCTTCATATTATACGTATATTTAGCTAGATATGCAGGCATATCTATGTGTACCTGTGTGCATTTAATAAAGACAAACTAGGATTTGAACTTGTCTTCCAAAGTTAGGATTTAAATGCTCTTCTCCGACCAGCAATGCAGATAGCAACCAAATTCTCTGCGGGCATAACTCCATTGACTACAGTGAACTACCATGCATGCTCATTGAATACAATAAGCCTGAATACAATGGAGTTACACTTGCAGAGAATTTGGCGCAATTATTTTTTTATTTTGCATTTGTACCACCCATAGGATTCCTAGTACAGATTCCATGCACAGTATGAGGACAGCATAAATAGCAGAGATCTGCACTGTGGTTTGGAGAGGACTGTTTTAACAACAACCTTGTCTGGTTTTAATTGAATGTGTGTGTGTTTATATAATCTATAAAAAAAAAAAAATTCCCCTCTCACCCCTATGGGTGGTATGTCCTTCCTCAAGTCCTCCGGTCCTCTACCAGAGGCCCTGAGAGTTTGAGGTTCTGCAACAGTATCATTAGCTGTTCCTAGCACTGCACTCTTCGGAACAGACAGCTTCTGATGTTCTTCGCTGGCCATCTGTTGGAGCACTCACCCAGCTAGGATGGCTCACAGTCCCGAGTGCTCCTACACCCACTGGGGACCACTTGGCCTTTCACTTTCCACATCCCTCTCTAGTTTCCTCTTTCAGGCCTGGTACTTCTCCAGCTTCTCATATTCCTTCTTCCTGATGTTGCTGTCACTTGGACGCTATATCCTTATCACCCATTGCTGTCTCTGGTCCTTGTCTATTTCCAACGACTGTCTGGTTGATGTGGCCAGTAACGCTGCCTGTCCGTCTGGGATCTGGAAGCACGAATCTTAGCCTGCTATTCTCCACAACCTTCTGTGGAATCTCCCATCTGGTGGGAGGTCTAGCCCATACGCGTGCAGATGTTCCTGTACACAATGCCACCCTTGGTTGTGCCGTTCAGTGCATGCTGTTCCTGCCTGCATCTTACACTCCTGCCACTATGTGTCGGACTGTCTCTGAGCCTCTCTGCACAGTCTGCACCTTGGTCCTCTTAGTGGGTAGACCCTGCTTCAATGGATCTGGTGCTCAGTGCCTGTTCCTGTGCTGCTAGATCAGTCCTCAGTGCTGTCTTTTAGTCCAGCCCTTTCCAGCCACTGGTAGGATCCCAGTGTCAGCCACCTCAGCTATCTGTCGATAGTACATCCATGAGGTCTTGTCTTTGCCATGGCACTTTCTGCTTGGTCTCTCCCATGTCTGCTGCTGCTCAGGCATCTCTCTCTCAGCAGCTCATTTGGGGGCCACTTACTGAGTACTCCTGGATTTCCGGGTTTCGTCCGGACTGTGGCTTGATGCCACCAGCCCCGCCCGCCTTCTTTCTGGCTGGTATACAGTCTCTGGGTGTTGGACTTGGGGTGGAAACCTCCGTGCATTTGTGAGGAGCTTCTGGTCTCTCAATCGGCAGACTCCATGTCCTCCTTGGCCAGCTCCCTATTACCAGCAGGATATCTGTTGATGCATGGATCTTGTTCTTCCTGAGCTGGCTCTTCAGGACCTGTCTTATCCTTTGGCGATACTTGGATGTGCTGTCTTCCTTGCCTCCTCATCGTGTTTTCCATGTGACTGTGGGACGCCAAGGTACTGTAGCTGGTCTGTATGTCTGCTATGTGGCCTGCTGGTAGTTCCACCCCATCAGTATTGACTAACCTTCCCTCTTTCACTACCACCGCCACACTTCTCCAGTCCGAATGATCCCAATCCTCACTATAGTCCGCGTCAGGGGATTGGCGAGTCGATGTCTCATCCATGTAGAGGAGGTGGTGGCTGATGGTAGTCCACTCGTGAACCTGTACCCGATCCAATCCTTGTGATATCTGGCTGAGGGGTTAAGCCTATGCAGACAGCAGCGGGACAGTGCATCACCTTGGTAAGCCGCACTTGATGCCACTTGTGACTGCCTTGAGTTGACTTCGCAGTGTGTCTTCCACAGTCCCATTGAGTTCTTGAGGAAGGTCCTTAGTGTCCTGTTGACTTTGTATAGCGCCATTCACAGATCCACGTGTGTGGCATTGAGTCGTAGCTTTCCTGTAGTCAATCCAGGCTGTGAAAGCAGCTTCCTCTTTACTATGTTGAAGCGTTGGGTAACTAGCTGTTCTCAGTAAGTGTGGATGTAGGTCTTTTGTCCATCCATAGTCCCTCATATGTTTCATAATATCCCCTTTCATTAGGTCACTGTTGTAGAAGCATTCCATCATTCCAGGTTCTCTTGTCTCGTCATGAATGGTTTGTTCCAGTAGCCCACTTATTGTCAGATTGTCCTGGTTCCTCAAGATCTGCGCGGACCCTGTTATCCCGGCGACGTCGCGACCGGCATGACTCTTCTAGTTCGTGTCACTCTCATATTTGAGTAGGCAGGTGAAGCATTAGGGGTCTTTTGCCAAGGACCCATTGGAAAGTTGGTACCAACCGGGATTGACCCCAGTCTCTCGTATCAAAAGGGCGTCTCCCATTTCAAAGGCCGGTGCTCTGAACCACTACGCCTATCCAGTCTCTCTCTCTCTCTACTCTTCCTCCCTTCCATATATACACACACACAAGCATGACACACAACACACAATATCACACACACACACACCACACACACAGTTATTTGATTCTATAACTTAAGAAGAAATTTTGAAGCTGGCAAATTACCCACCAGAGGGAGCTCACCTAATGCAATGGAATCATTTTAAAGATTGCATGCAAAGTACATTAAGATATATTAAACAGACTATAGCATTTGGCCTGTGCATTCCCTAGTTCAGAATATGCACAATTCCTGGACATCCAGACTTGATTAGAGCTTTTGCTTCATTAAAAATAGATACAAATAATATTCTTTTTGCCTACCTCTCTCTCTAATTGTGCACACTGGTTAAACTGTTTTCTTGCAGCTCAGAGGTAAGTAGCCTCAGCAGGGACATGTTTTTGGATCTGAAGAGAAGTAGATGGTCCACGATTTTGCAAAAACAGGAGCCTAAACTTTGGCCCCTAAACCCACTTTTAAGCATGTGAATAAGTGGCCCAGATATTCAGAGCTGCTGAGCCCCCTCTCACTCTCACAAACTTCAGTGGAGCTGCTGTGTTCTCAGTACTTTTATTCCTTCTTGTGCATCAGCAGAATTATTTTATGGGTTCCAGTCGTTACACCTGTATAAACAGGAGGGCCTGCACAGGTGTCACCGAAGGCATGATTTGCCAACGGAACTTTTATTAGTGGTAATGATGCATGAGAATGAAAGAATCCAGCCTGGGTCTTTGGTTGAGTCTGTAGAGCTGGCAAGAAACCACCTTTTAGCTTGCAAACTCATTTAATGTGTATGTTACTGAGAGACAGTGAACAGGGAGCCTGATGATGCCAGAATAGAGCTACCCTTTCAGCGTTACCTATAAATGAACTGCAAAGAGTTAATATATTTAGCCTCTTGTGAAAGTGGGCAGTGATGTAAAAAAGAATTCACAAATTAGCTACAGCACACAACTCCAATAGTTACTTACTGGTTGACTGGCAAGTCATTTATTTACAATGTTGAGAGAGCTAGTACTGAAAAAAAATCGAACTATTGCTCTCACTGATAGGTTATAGCTGTTTGAAGTATTCAGAGTGGCCTGATGTGGATGTGCTATAGTTATCCAGTGAGTTATTTATCAGAGGAAATGTTTAATCCTTAAATACAAAACAAATGCCTTTGGGCTGGCAATGACAGACGAAGTTTAAAACAAGAAAGTCCATTGAAATATTTGATGAAAGAGGGATGTTTTTTTAAATGGTCATCAAGACAGCTGATAAACAGAGCCAAATCCTAGTCTTAATGAAATCAATGAGGCATTTACTTCAGTGAAACCGGGACTGGGCCCAAATATACTAAGTACAAGGCCATTTCAGGCAAACCAAGACAATGATTAATCCAAAGACAGATTTGCTGAGGTCTGTATGGTTGACGTAACAACAGATTAGCTGTAAGAGCTTGGATCTGCATGTAGACAGTGTTCAAATGCCATGCAGCCACTAGATTCTGTTCTGACACCTTACGTTTCAGACTTGTGTTCTTCAGGACAAATGTAAGCCTGCCATACTTTTAAAAATTATTATTTGGAATCAGATGCAGCGAGTGCTGCAGCAAAATGTCTGAGTGGCAATCAACTGAACAGGCCTTCCCTGCATTTTAATCTTGTTAAATTGATAAGACGCACGGTTTCAGGGTCTGAATGTTTGATCGAATGTTTGTAATATGTAGCAATACTATACCATAGCACAGTACATACAGGCTGGCACTATATCAGTGCTCTTTTTCATATACAATTCTGATTCACTTCTTGCTGGACCCCTCTATGTACATCTGCGCCTCTTCTTAAAGAAGGTTATACTTAGGTTGACTAGACAGCAAACGTGAAAAATCGGGACAGGAGGTGGGGAGGTAATAGGAGCCTATATACAAAAAAAAAAGACCCCAAAATCAAGACAGTCCCTATAAAATCGGGACATCTGGTCACCCTACTTATACTGAAAAAGATAAAGGGGCATTTTTTTAGGCTGGGACTTTCAGCCTTTAGGAGTCATGTTTCTAAACTTTTTTTTTTTTTTTTTTGGCAAACATTAGGGATAGAAACTTTATTCTTAAATAAAAGCGGAGATTCTTGACCAAAGGAGCTGGGGCTTTAAAGGGAAAAAAAATCATCATATCATAAGATTTGTGATAAAATTGTGAGAGTTGGCAATACTGAGTCCAGTAGCTAAAAGCTGGGAGCATTGAGAATTAAAAGGACTTGACCATTTGGGCCTCAATTCTTACCTGTAAACCAAAAAAGCTGAGGTCTAACATTGAAGAAGCATTTTAACATGCCTCAGCACCTATTCTCTCTCTTCCGCTGTGCAAGAGGTACAAATCTAACACCTACTTTAGCTCAATAGATATCTCAACAAACTGTGGAATTGCTCTGAAGTCATGTCATATTAAACCACAGGTTGGCATTTCTGTATAGCTCATGGGTGCCGTACAGTCACACATGAATCTTTGTGCTCCATGCTTTCCTACTTGTCTGAGAGCCCTGGCCTCAAAACACCCATAAAATCTGTGACTGAACAGGCAATTGGCAACATGCCCAATTGTTGTTTGTAGAGAACCCAGAAAGTACAATGACGACCACAAACATTGTATTGTGATACACTGAACCTGTTCAAGTGATTGGGATCTGGATTTGAATTTCAATTCTTAAGTCCACCTTTAATTATCCAATAGCCAAGAGTTCAGGGGTGCATGGAGTTCAAATGAACTTAGACTCAACAGCCTTGTGCACTTCTTGTCATCTTGGTTGTTCAGAAAACGGATGTCTTTTTGTAATTCTCTTTGACAGTCCTTTTAATTTTTTCCTTGTTCTAAAGGAGTAAGAGAGGCCTCTGCATTTATTACCTGGGTAAGAAGACGAATAGGACCCAGCACTGTAGTTATCAACAGCACTGACCAAGCTGAAGCTATCATCAACTCTGAAGATTTGGCAGTGATTGGCTTTTTTAAGGTAACTCAATGGAAAGTCAAAGGCCTTTTTGCCTGTGACCAGGACCCACATTTTTTGCCATCGTCCCCGAGGACCATATTTCCAAAGATGCCTAAAGTTGGCCTCAGAAACTAGGCCTACCATTTGCTAGGTTTTTTGTTTTTTACCACCATGCATTTATTCCTGTATAAAAGTTTACACATGCAAATACTTGGGTTTATGTAGGGCTAGATTGTAGCTGTAAAGCCTCACTCCCGTGGTATTATCTCTGTATGTATATGCATAGAGGTCTTCAGCCTCAGCAGGAGTGCCTGACGGTAGTCCTGGAGCAATGCTGGGTCAGCCCATGCCAATTGTTATGCCCTTGGAGAGTGCTCCCTGCTGAACATCCCAGCATTACTGACTGGTATAGAACAGGGCAATAGACTTGTCATCATTCCACCCCCTTCTTTTTCTCCTTTGGAGAAGCTTATGGCATTGTTGGCACTACCCATGAACAGGCCTGGTGCTCCTCTGGGGCCAGGCTTGTGACTGCACCCAAGCAGGGCTAGGCACATTCTAATCTCAGGTAGAGAACCAGCCATCTAATTAACTGATTTTCATGCAAAGATCTGAGTTCTTGCACTTGTAAAATCATAGACATGAACAATTATGGGCTCAGTTTTTGAGGCACTAATGAAAAATTGACCCTTATCGTTTAGCTTTGCTGAAAACCAGCAAATATAATCTATTGCACTGAGATACATTTTTAGTTGAACAGCTTCCTTTAAAGGAGGGAAATGTCTCAATGTGTTTGGAATCAGATTACTGTAAAGGGGTCACAAACTGCAGATTTGAGCTGCTGACAGCTGGAAAATCTGCTATCGTGATTTCCTAGTTCAGAATTAATAAAATATCATACAGCACATGGGCCAAATCCTGCACTCTTCACTCAGGCAAACTGCCATTAGTTCCAAGGACTGAAGAAAGACTGAAGGATTTAGGGATGAAAAATATTAAGCATTACGCGCCATTGCAAAGTAAATATTCAGTGTGACTCTGTAAAAGTTGCGGTGGTATGCAATCTAAAGCTAGTAGAACAGTATTGAATTGTCTTACTTTTTCATGGTACCCTCTGTACCTTTAATATAATTAAATCTGTATTCATATTTTTTCTAACTAAGCAGGTATTTATTCTTCTGTCTATCCAGGTATTTTGAACTCACCTATCACGACGGTGTCTGAGCACATTCTTAAATCTTATCAAGTCTAAAGTGCTATTACTATAATGTGCTCTAATCAGGAGTGCTGCCAGCTTTTTTGGTGCCCCAGGCAGTGGAAGATCCGTCCCCAAAATGGCACCCCCGACAGAGGTAGCGGATGGTCCCATGCCCGAAATGCCGCCGATGACCGGGGCAGCCGCCACCTCACAAATGTTAGTGCCCTAGGCAACTGCCTAAGTCGTCTAATGGGTTGCACCGGCCCTGGCTCTAATGCAGTGGTTCTCAAACTAGGGCCGCCTCTTGTTCAGGAAAAACCCCTGTGGGGCGGGCTGATTTGTTTACCTGGCCATGGTTCGCCGCTCCAGGCCAATGGGGGCTGCAAGAAGCAGCGCGGGCTGCGGGATGTGTTGGCTGCCCTTCCTGCAGCATCCATTGGCCTGGAGTGGCAAACCATGGCCAGTGGGAGCCATGATCGGCCGAACCTGTGGATGTGGCAGGTAAAGAAACTGGTCCGGCCTGCCAGGGGCTTTCCCTGAACAAGCAGCAGCCCTAGTTTGAGAACCACCTCTCTAACGTATGCTCCAACTTTTATTGATAGGGCAATTGAAGTATTGTATGTTGCTGCCATAGCACCTTAGGGGGAAGAGGTAGGGTATGCACTGAAAACAATGGGCCAGTTATGAAAATGCTCACCCCAACTAGAGTTTTGCTCCACCAGTAGCCCCACTGAAATTATTCATGAAGTAAGGTGCAACTCAAAAAGAGACACACCATCCGGCCCAATATAATAGTGTTACTGGACTGAGCTGATAGTTAGTGCCTGCAGACTTTGACTGGAATTTGTGAATTCATTTGGAGAATGAAATGGCTATAGATTATCATCAGCATGCACTAGGACATGTCAGAAATACAGCAGGTGGAAGCCAATAGAATAAAGCACTGTCAAAAGAAATAAAGAGCCGGATCTGGCCTTCTATTAGTCACAGATTGCTCACCGAACACAACTGCCAGAATGTGTCAGAAGATCTCAGCATATAAATTACTATTCATTTAGCATGAAATAATTGTCTAATTAAATGGAAGCTGCAGGAACTGTTGCCTTTCATCATTGTTATTTATTATTAATTGGGGACTTACAGCACGCTGTCTATTCTACAGACTTAGGAGACAAGGTTTCTGCCTTGAAGAACCTCCTATCTAAGCATCAGATATAGGTAAAACAATTCAGACATGTCAATAGGTAGGTCCTCAATCAAGTAGAGATCCTTTCTTTCTGATCTACTGCATAGACAGGACTCTCTTTAGTGACTCTCACTGTTCCTGTGTGGAAGGGGTGAAGAAGTGAAGTGGTGTCAGGATCTCGTGCTGCCATGACTCTTTCCCCTCTTGGACAGCCCCTCTTGAGGCCAGGACTTGCCTGGGGCAATGGTGGAGCAGAAGAATAGGCAGAATAGGCATTGAGATCAGGGAATGCCATATCAGCCCCACACCAGCCCAGCAGACACTGTCTGGAAAAGGTCATGCAGCCAGTCCTGCTAGTTTGCGTGTTTACTCCCTCACCTAAACCTCAGAGACCTGCATGAGGTCAGCCTCAGTCTGCTCCTAACTCCCATCCATGCCAGCACCATACAGGGTGCTGGTGATTATAAATCACTGCTTTTGTTCTACAGGAACTTCATGGTGGAGCAGTGGAAGTTTTCTATGAGACTGCGAGAGACGTGCCAGAGCTGCTTTTTGGGGTGACAGCCAGAGAAGAGGTTTTTGTGAGCTATGGTATCCGAGAGAACACCATTGCTGTGTTCAACAAGGTGTGCACGATGGAAACCTGGGGCCTGCATTCTGGCTTCTGAAGCAATATTTAGTCACTTAAAGAAAAGTGGCTCAATTTTCAAATTCTCTGAGCATGTACAACTTCTGCTGGACTGACGGACTGTAGTGGATGCTCAGCACTTCTGTAGCATGTCACTTTTGGTGGTGGGATCTTTTTCCTTTCCCCCAAATGGCACTGGGAAGAAACAATGTGCAAACACAATGACAACTACAAAACTATAAGGAAGCAACATGGACAATTAGGCTACAAAACAAACCAGACCAAGAAATCATTAAAGCAAAGGTTCATTTGCCATTTCATTGTGCCTAGGCACTGACAGGGTCTTGCATTAGAATTTAGAGTGCATACTCAGTGTATTAGGATTATTGGCATGGAGTACATTAAATGTGTCAGCTTTATCTTGACACTCAGCTACAACCATGTTACTAATCTGGCGGTGCCATTTATTATAGAAGAGTTATGAAATTTTAGTTGCTATTGACAAGAAAAAGTAAATTTGAAAACAACATGTTTAATTAATGATAGCATGCTTGCTACAGTCAAGGATAAAAGTGGCTGCTTTAAAAACTTTGCTTTCTTATTACTCAAGGGAAAACCTGTACATAATGAAGTGTCTGAAGACGGCAAGCAGAACAAAGTGGATCTTACCACATCAATTAAAACTTTTACCATGGATTTGGTCACAGAGTATAATCTTGAGGTATGTTCACTGTATGGAATTAAATAGAGCTAAAGCAGAAGGGAATTTAATATGTTGCTCCTGGAATTCCAGAACCAGCATGGGGCTATGTTGAGCTGGTCAATGAAGCTCGACAGAATTTAGAGTGGGAATCCAGTTTACTTAGCTGTTCTGTTTACCATACTCACTTCCCGTATACCATATGGTTCCACTCCAAGTGACTTCTATGTTAGATTCATAAAAGCAGCAAAGGAAGAACAAATGTAAAATCTCCTTGAGAGAACCCTCTGTGTCTCTGTCACTCCTAACAGCTGATCTCAACAAGCTGGCTTGCAGCACTGACCACTCCAGCAGATGCACAGAGGGACTCACGAAGAAAACTGTCATAACAGTCACACAGCTTCCTACACTAGAACAGCAAATGTTTTACAGGGCTATAATCCCATTAAGATATTTTCCTCCAATTTTGAGAGCACAGTAAAAACATTCCTCAATATTCCCCTATTGACGTCTTTCCTGGAGAACTCAGACGATGAAACTCGATCATGGTGGAGTTTATCATCTGTTAAACCACACAGGAAAACCTTATTTGAAATTGCATCCTCGTGCAACAAAGTGGATCTATTCTGAATTGATGGCCAACCTGTTATTCATTTCTATTGACCATCACTACTGACTAGACAAACACTAGCTCTAAGGACTCACCCTACCAGTTTGGTAAATAGCTGTAAACAGGGGCAGACAGTTGTAAAGGTTAATATCATATTCCAAATCTCAGGCTAAGGGTGGCTATGCAGCTGCCAAGTGTTTGGTTGCTTTTCAGTGAGCTGATCCTAATAGTTTTTATTGACAACACTATCGTTTACTTAGAGAACTCCAGCCAGCATTAATTCTGTGCCTGTTGTTATACAGGAGGTCATACTAGATTACCATTCTGGTCTCAATCTATGAATAATGCTGAGATTTTCCTTAAGCAAGAAACCCAGTTTGCAGCTGCTGATCTTCTTGCAATTTATCCTCTTTAAAACAATACAAAATCCCAAGGTTATGAAAATGATGGGGAACCATACGAGTCTTGGAAAGTACAATATGCAAACCCAGAACTGAATGGCATTAATACTTCGAGCATGTGATTCACTGTTCTGCTTACAGTGGAACAGATGTTGAGCCTTTTGTTTTGTAGACATCTGTGAAGATTTTTGATGTCCCTGTTGAAAATCACATTCTGCTGTTCACCCCTAAGAACTCAGAGACATTCAACAAGACTTATGAAGATTACGAGTCTGTTGCTGTGGAATTTAGAGGAAAGGTTTGTGATGTAGTTTACTTTAGAGTCCTGCTTTGCAAATGTCAGATGTCGAAGATCAGTTGAAAAACACCCTCCAAATGTTACTGATAGGAATATATTGCTGTCAGTTTGTCTGCTCTCAAACCACTTCCAGTAGTTCTCAGAACCATTTTTCTAGCATGGGTCCTTAAGCAAAATGGTCTGGAGAAATCAAAATTAGAAGTAAATCCAAAGGGAGAGTGATGCTTTAAAAATACGATTCTAACTGTGTCATGCACAACAAACCTATTTCTGACCAGTCCTATCAAGCCAATTTCTGATCTTACATATGAACTGTACTAAGGGGAACTTCCAGCCATGAAACGGTTAGTAGTGCTTTTGTAGGCTCAGCATCTAGTCTGTGATGTCGTCTGGAAATGCCATTCTGGGAATTTCAATGAGTTGCTGTTGGCCACAGCTGAAACCAGCAGTTCTACCTTAACTGCTTTTGCAAAGAATCTGTATGACACTGTTTCATCCTGCAAAGTGTGTGTAGGGGGTGGGGGAATGCAGCAAAGGAGAGGGAAAGTAAGTAAAAAACAGCATTTTCTAGCAGTCTCCACTGTCAGTTATTAAATTTTGCTGCTATTGCTCCAAACACTCTAAGTGCTACAGAATGAGAATTCATCTGCTAGTAAAACCACCACCAATCATTTTACTCTACTATTGGTAAAGACATCTGGATTATAACTATTTCAGATTTTTGTACTATTAAGTTTTGTCATGTAATGCAGGGCTATAAGAAGCAATAAGAACTTACCGGGGCAAGTATCAAGTAAATTTAGTAAAAGCCCAAACCTACCTTGTTCAGAATGTTGTTACTATGTCAGAGCTGGGGCATAGAAAAGTTTTCACCCAGCAGTTCTGTACCACGCTCAGCATACAGTTATTCAGAGTTCCAATGGCAGATAAGCCTGGATCCTAACAATGCCAAGTTTTGGGAGGTTTATTTCGGGATCTAAACTTCAAATCTGGCCTGTACTGCTATGGATTAAGCCAAAGCCCTTGGACTGAATTCCCGTACACAGGGTGAAATTTCATATCCAAACTCATCTTCAGATTCAGTAGCTTTTAACTGAGTTTCATGTCCAGAATCTAATTTCTTTTAACCTGAAATTCAAAGTGAAGGATGGAGCTGTTTGATGCAGGTCCTTGTGGAGGAATCCAAAAGATGTTGATTTGTGTGAACAACTGCGCAGCTATTTCTAAGGTAACAGACTTCTGCTTTTAGGATGTAATGGGATGCTATGAAGCTGGATATCCAGCATGCTGCTGTTTTTCCCTTTCCAGATAATGTTTATCTTGGTGGACACAAATGAAACCAGAAACGGGCGCATTTTTGAGTATTTTCGCATCACTGAGGTAGACGTCCCTGCAGTGCGAATCTTAAACCTGACAAGTGATGCAAAGTACAAAATGCCTGCAGATGAGGTGACTGTGGAGAATCTAAGAAGCTTCTGTCACAGCTACCTAGGTGGGAAAGCAAAGGTATGCCTCTCTGAAGAGACAGAGTCAGACGTCCATTTGACACCACCTGAAGATTCTAGCACATTTGCAAAAATAAAGTGAAAATGTTGTTTAAGTTCCTACTCTACCATGTGTACTAGCCCAGTTCTGATTTTACAAGCTTGTTCTTGTTGCTGTCATGTGCTCCGTTTTCAGTTCATACTAGTCTACTCCCTTATTTTGGGAAACTGAGATGGACCACAGTATTGTGCCAAGGACTCTCTGTGAGAATTTAAGCAAGTCACTTATGGCCTGAATTTTAAAGGTGATGAGAACCTCTAAATTTCATTAACTTCAACTGGTATTTAGGGTGAACAACTCTGAAAATATGACCATAAAACCTCTCTGAGCTTCATTTCCCCCATCTGTACAGTAGGGATAACAACATTTGCCAGCACCATTGGTGTTTCCTTATTTTCGTGACTTCTTATAATCTTTTTCACTAGAATTATTTCCTGCTGGATCACTTCTCTATTCTCATTACAATATTTTGTCATCACAATGAGGTATCAGAACGTTCATGCCACATAAGTTCCAAGACAGATACATTGTAACTGTATTGTGTTTTCAATGTTCTGATGCTTGATTTACTTTCATATTTAACAGCTTCCATTAAGAGGAAGGAAGGAATCATGTGGAGGGGATGGAGAAATCTAGGCAGTGGCATTCATCCTGTTATATAGCCACCTCACTCCTCTTCCACAATAAACAAGCTCTATAGTTCTCTAGTTTTTGACTGTTTTTCAGCCAGGTTTTGTAGGACAACTGGATCGTGTAGGTTCAAGTAACCTTGTGACAGGTTAGATGACAGAAGCTCCTTTGGGAGCTGCCAACCGATGTGCCAAGACTACATCTGCCCCTGCCTTCCCTGCCAGCTCGGGACCCCAGCACCCTGTCTTGCTGAGCCAAACATGCCTATCTGCTCCAACACAGACCCAGGATCTGAATTACTTGCCCCACAGCTACAGACTTGACTAAAAGCAGCTAACAGAAGTGTTCTTATCTTTAACACTCAGATGCCCCACTCCCAATTGGGTCTAAAACCCAAATAAATCAGTTTTACCCTCTATAAAGCTTATACAACGAAAACTCATAGAGGGCGAACAATTTATAACACAGAGATATGCACAGCTGTCTGCGCCCCTCCCCCCAGGTATTTATATATACTCTGGGTTAAATTAATAAGTAAAAAGTGATTTTATTAAATACAGAAAGTACTGTACAATTTAAGTGATTCCAAGCAGTAACAGACAAAACAAAGTGAGTTACCAAGCAAAATAAATTAAAACATGCAAATCCAAGCCTAATACAGTAACACAATTGAGTACAGATAATCTCTCACCCTGAAAGATGTTTCAATATGTTTCTTTCACAGACTGGATGCCTTCCTAGTCTGAGCACAATCCTTTCCCCGGTACAGCCCTTGTTCCAGCTCAGATGGTAGCTAGGGGATTCCTCACGATGGCTCTGCCCCTTTGTTCTGTTCTACCAATTTATACATTTTTTGCATAAGGCTGGAATCCTTTGTCCCTCTGTGGGCTCCCATCCCCTCCATCTTAATGGAAAGAAACCAGGTTAAAGATGGATTCCAGATGGACATGATCACATGTCATTGTAAGACTTCATTACTCGCTTGCCAGAGCACATGTATACAGGAAGACTTGCAGGTAAAACAGAGCCATCTACAGTCAATTGTCCTGGTTAATGGGAGTCATCAAGATTCCAAACCACCATTAATGGCCCACACTTTGCATAATTACACGAGGCCCTCAAAGTTATATTTCATATTTCTAGTTTCAGACACAAGAGTGGTACATTTATACAAATAGGATGATCATACTCAGTAGATTATAAGCTTCATAATGATACCTTACAAGAGACCTTTTGCATGAAGCATATTCCAGTTACATTAGCATATTTTCATATAATCATATAGAGTGCAACATCACAAACCTATTTATAGTTTGATATGACTCACAATATTTTAAAAAGCTAACTATAGTAAGTAAGAGCATTGGCTGAATATTGTCGAGTTGGACTCACTTAAACCTGAACCGGAATATGGCTTCCTGATATCCCCATCACTTTCATATCCCTGTTTCTCTTTCTGATTAGCCTCATGTATCTAGTGAAGAAATCCCGGAGGACTGGGACAAGAATCCTGTTAAGGTGCTTGTTGGAAAGAACTTCAACAGGGTCACCTTTAATAAGACCAAGAATGTGTTTGTAATGTTCTGTGAGTATCATTCTAGATTGTTTTAACATGATCACTTTGATGTAAAAATGCAAATGGATTTGTTCTGTATCAAACGAAGCACTATACATTACATAATTACTATAATTTTGCTGTCTGCTCAAAAGCATGATAGGAAGATTTGTGCCATATCATAAGGAAACAGTGTGGTTCATGTACTGACTTAAGTTTGCTCTGTATAGGGATCCCTAAAGCCAATACTTTCCAAGGCAGTGTGAAATCTTGAAGAAAGACAAAGCTATCCTGGCATTTTATTGCACAATGTAACATTCAAATGTGCCATACAATAAGAACTAAACTGTGTTCCATGGACAGATCCCAAGGCAAAAATGGAGGACATCTTACTTGGAGTGCCCCACAAAAGGAGCCACAATTTCTTTGCTGTGCCCCTTAGCTCTGAGGGGAAGTAGTTTCCTGCTGACCTAAATAGAAGGAGATCACTCTCCCTTCCCACAACCACCAGAGCATCTCTGCCTATTTCCCACACCTCCCCATCCACCTGCTCCAGGGTGGGAATAGCAGGTGCAGAATAACTCTGTGCAACCAGACCCACAATCCAAGTAACCCATGAGTTCTTACTCCCCATTGTGCCTCTGCCTGAGTGCGTAACCCAAGACCAAACCTAGCCCTATAATGCCAATTGTAGGCTTTTGTGAACACGGTTCCAAGCTTGCTGGTGTTCTGATGATGATGGCCTTAGGGAAACAAATACAACTAACATGAAGAAAGATGTGCATGTACTCAGATAATGCAATAATAAATAAATTAAATAAATAAATAAATAAATAAATAAAACTCCCATTGATCTCAGTGGGACCAGGATTTCACTTCTGGAGTTTTGGTTTGGTATAGCATAGAGAAAAGGGTCAGTCACACAAAACAGATCCATATTTGGGTTGTGGCTATAATCCATCTCCCTCCTAAATTCAGGACGGTAAAGTATTACTATGTAACAAGGACGGAGGTGCTGGGACCTACTTGAGCCGCAAGGCTCCCTGCCACTCAAAAATGGTACCAGAAGAAAAGGTGTTTGTTAGGCCACAACGTCTGGTTTTTACTTAGATTTTGCTCAGTTCTTACTCTGAAAAACTCCTACTGACTTCATCGTGCATCTTGGTTTGCCCTATTGTTTCTGTAAGTGGGTAACGCCCATTTCAGCTCTGGCACCTATCAGTTTTCTGTATTCCTGTTAAAGCAGTGGAGTAAATTCATAGGCTTGATTTGTGAACATCTATTTTTGTTTTTAAAATTACAGATGCACCTTGGTCCCACGATTGTAGGAAACTCTTACCAATTTGGGATGAGCTGGGCAAGAAATATGAACATCATGGAAATATAGTAATTGCCAAAATAGACTTCACAGCAAATGACATCCAGTTAGTTATGCTAGACCGCCATCCATTCTTTAGATTCTTTCCTGTTGGATCCAATAACCAGGTGAGAAGCATTCCGTGTGTGTATGTGTGTGCATGTCAGAATGAGTGAGCATGTGAGAAAGGTGCCATGAAAGTGAGAATAAAACATTTGTTATGGAGCAACATGTACCCACTTCTGCAAGGAATCTGAGTTTAAAGGGCAAAATATTTGTCTACAGCCCTCACTCACACGTATCAGGTTCTAGTACGAGACCATACTAGACTTTTAACAGACCTGGACTAATGAAGTTTATACAGCCATAGTCACTGCTGACCCGAATCAATCCCTGTACTGTCCCAGGTTCCAGTGGTCCTGGACTTTCAGGGGTGTTTGCAGAACCCTAACCTCTAAAAAACCCACAGCCATGGTCCTGTGCTAGCCTCTGAGAATGGATTCTGCAGGGGCTGCTTAGCGTAACACTCATTTAAAAAAAAACAAAAAACGAACACTCGAGACTTATTCACCTCAGTGCTTTGTTCATGTTACCTGTTTGAATTGTTTCTGTAGCAGTTTGACTTATGAAAACATATTTACATTGTCTTAGAGGCCATGTCCTCTGAGCTTTTCAGAAACTTTGCCAGACAGCTTTGCCAATATCACAAACCACAGTAGCAGCAAATTCAAGTGCCTCTTAATAAAAATAATAAAGAACTGTTGTTATTGCTGATTATCTCTAGAATATGCTATGTAATGTACCATCATGTTGCATAAATGTTCTGAAAGTATTGCTGCAAGAAAGGACAGAAGAAATAGAAATATATTAACCTCATAGTCATAATCCTCCATTCACATGGATAATTTAATTGAAGAGAAAACGCCAGCTCTGGATCAAAGAAATTCAATTCTATGATACTGTTATAATTAAAACATTACTCAGCTTTTCATTTTTCTCCTCATGGCCCACACATAAATTAAATTCTAAGACATTTGTACTTGTCCTCATTTAATCTCTTAGGGAGAGATTCTTCCCTTGGACGTGCATGCACAATTTCTAATGAACTGAACAGCAGCCCTGCACATCCCTACTGGGTCTTGCTTTAATGTCTACATTCTGCATCCCTCTCACTTAGCAGTTTTCCACTCAGTACTTTAAAAAAAAAAACAAACATATTATGACCTTTTGTTTTCTAAAAAAAAAAATAATGAAAAGTTGGCACACCAGGCTGTTGCTGAATTTGATTACTAATTATCTAAATTGTGGTAGTGTTCTGAGGCCCCCAGTCAGGGATCAGAGTTTCATTGTGCAAGGCATTGTACATGCATAATACAAAGATAGGCCCTGCCCCGAAGAGCTTACAATCTCTCCTACCACATTCCTGCCTTAGACTGGAGTTTGGTGCCCAGATGCTAAGCAGATGGACAGAGAGCGAGAGAAAAAAAGAAAGAGGAGCAGGAAATACACAGCATGATTACAAATATTTGCTCCTTATAATACTTCTGTGGTGCTTCTCTCTCTCTCTCGGTAGGGATGGGAACTGAATGTTAGTGTGACAAAGGTCAATGAAGATTGTGCATTTCCCCTCTGTGTAAGCCTCTCCCATTCTCAACTTTGCATCTTCCAGTCTAACCCTTCTGCATGGGTTAGTCTCTGTCTTCTGATGCACCAAATGATCTCCTGCCAATCTCTTCCCAGAACCTATTTCTCCCTCACAGTCTTTCAGACATGACCCCTGTATGGGTCTAACACACCAGGTGAAAATCATGATTGTCAGCTTTCAACAAATGGGATAGTAATTATAATGCTTCATGCAATGTCCAACTCCCAAGATGGGGATTTTGTTGTTGTCAGAGGGTTGATGGTTCTGTATCAGTGTCTAATCTACCCAACACCTTTCACTGTTAAAGAATTACAGATAGGAAGAGCTCTATGCTGGATGAAGATAGTGGTAACTTTCTGACCGTCACTTTAACCTCACATTGTGAAAAAAGCCTGGAGAGTAAAACCCTTGAGATAAGATTTTCCCCCTCTCCAAAACCCTCTTACATCTGGGTGCTAGATCCTGCTCTCATTAAATCAATGGAAGTTTTTGCCTTTGACATCAATTGGAGCAAGATCGGATCCTTGTTTTCTAGGACTAGGGTAGGGAGGATATCATGACTTCAGACCACGATAATCTCCCTCAGGCTGTCCTGAAAGGACTGTGATAAAGCCATCAGGAAACTAAACATTACTGCATGCTCTACCCCAGGCCTATTCAGTTGACTGGTGTGCAATCAGACACTTTCTCACAATACAATGGTGGTTTTATGGAATACCCATTTTTTTCTCAGCGGCATCAGCTGTCCCTCATTCAAACCATGCCTTAGATTTTGGCCATTTAAGGCTGGATTCTGCTTTCATTGACAGCACTGGAAAACTCCCACTGATTTCAGTGGGAGCAGGATTCAGCCCGTGAACAAGATTTTCAAAAGTAGGAGCCTCGCTAGGGTTCTAAATGAGTAACTAGAAAGCTGGTGGGGGCTCAGCTCTTAAGTCCACATTTGGATACCTATGTAAACAGCCTGATTTTCAGAAGTGCTTATTCAAGGGTCTGGTTTTTGAAGTCTTGGCTTTAATAAAGATTTGTTTATTCTAACAAGTGAATAGTGAACATTGACATACAGAGGACACTTTGCTATCAAAAGCAATCAGCCACCATACTGAATCAGAAAACTCTTAAATTCTTTAGGTAAATGTGCAGAGTTGAAAAAATATATAGTTAGCGTTTAACTATCTGATGGGGACAGTTACCATCAGAGCTGAAGGAACATGGAGATATTTCATCTGCTAACACCCTCTGAAGGAGTGGTTGGGTCTGCCATGCACTATTTGTGATCTTTTGATGAAACAGACTGTCTCCCTGTTTGCTGTGTGCAAATAAAATATAAATTAGCAATTTCTTAGATGTGTTTAAGGCTGACATTTGTTTTTGTTTCTTGGCACTAAGGCCTGGTCTACACTACGCGTTTAAATCGATTTAAAGAGCGTTAAATCGATTCAACGCTGTACCCGTCCACACTACAACGCCCTTTATATCGATATAAAGGGCTCTTTAAATCAATTTCTGTACTCCACCCCGACGAGAGGAGTAGCGCTAAATTCGATATTAACATATTGGATTACGGTTAGTGTGGACGGAAATTGACGTTATTGGCCTCCGCTCCGGCGGTATTCCATAGTGCACCACTGACTGCTCTGGACAGCAATCTGAACTTGGATGCAGCGGGCAGGTAAATAGGAAAAGCCCCACAACTTTTGAATTACATTTCCTGTTTGTCCAGCGTGGAGCTCTGATCAGCATGGGTTGGCGATGCAGTTCAAATCCAAAAAGAGCTCCAGCATGGACCGTACGGGAGATACTAGATCTGATCGCTGTGGGAGACAAATCTGTTGTATCAGAGGTCCGTTACAGAACACGAAATGCCAAGCGTTTGAAAAAAAAAATCTCCGGGATACACAGCGCTGCGTGACAAGCGTAACGGGAAGCCAGAGACTCAAATGGACACTCATGGATGGAGCGGTACTTGAGGACTCCAGCTATCCACAGTCCACAGCAGTCTCCAAAAGTATTTGCATTCTTGGCTGAGCTCCCAATGTCTGTAGGTTCAAACACAGTGTCTGGCGTGGTCAGGGAACAGCTCCTCAGTTCACACACACCCCCCCACGTGAAAGAAAGGAAAGAAATCATTTCTTGACTTCTTTCAATGCACCCTAT
>NC_133777.1:16579256-16638936 GCF_003597395.2 Chelonoidis abingdonii
ACAACGCCGAATTACTGTGCCTAGTGTGGCCGCATGAAATCGAATTTATAATATCAGTTTTATAAAACCGATTTTAGCTAATTCGATATTATCCCATAGTGTAGATGTGGCCTAAGTGAGACATACACATTTATACCCTCTTAAGAACTGAATGCTCTGAGAGATGTTGAAAATTCTCCCTGGTTGCAACCCCCAAGAACAGCTTAAGAGGGTGGTTTATCTCACTTTGACAACCTTCAGGTTCTGAGACCCTGCTGCTTCAGCTATCATTGATTACCTCATCAGAAGTCAGACAGGCTCAAGATTTTTTGGAGAACATTCATCTTCTCTGAAGGAGTCAAAACAACTGTTCTGTTCAAGAAACTTAAACCCATGAGCACTTTTAAGAAAACATCACATAATGTAGCTGTGTATTTTCTTGTCATATTCAAACTGTTTTAATGCCTGGACAAAATGAATACCTGGTGTAAGTCTACTGAAATCACAAAGGAATGGAGGAATTTTGCACACAGTATTTTGAATTCAAACAGGGCAGATCCTCCTTTCAGGTAAATCAGCATAGTCCAATTTATTTCAGGGCAGGTAGACCAGTTTATACTGCCTGAGGATGTTTAAATTTGCTCAGATCACAAGTGAGAACTTTTGTGTTAAGCAAATACAACCTCGCACTACATTATGGTTAAACACATTTACAATTTTCCTTAAGCTCCCACACAGCACGTTTTGAAGAAGAAGTCTCTAAAACGGTGCTGTATTCAGTGATTGTTGGAGAATTCGAAAGCTCCCAGTGTGAAATGATCTTTCTTCCCAACTCCCTAAACAAACATTCAGCAATGCATTCTGCCTCAACACATTAAGTATTCTCCACAGCCATTAAGTATAGGCAAATTTACTTTATTTCATCACCTCTTGTTCTAGTTTAATCATCCTAGGTGGAGGATTTCAAAGCCATTTAATAGTTTTCGATGTCCGATTCCAATTAAAATCCTTTAGGCAGCTTTGATAAGCTCACCTTATGGTCTCTATTCTGCAAAAAAAAATGCATGCATCTGCTTAACTATATGCATGAGATGTCAATAGTTAGTTGGCAGGATCCAGGCTAGTATAATAAGGTAAGTGACTTTGTTTGGTTTATGTAGGATTCCCTCCTTTCTTCTCACAGGTATTTGTATCTATCTCCTTCCCCATTCCGGACACCCAATTAACTTTATAATTTGTTGAGTCTCCTCCATGGCTTTCTAAACTAAATGCAAGAGTCCAGAGTCCGATAAGCCTGCATAACTCAGAAATCCCTGCGTACTGTGGTCTGATTTCAGGCATTTTATGCATAGAATAATTCTTTACCCTTCTATTCTTTTCAGATTGTGGTATATGATGGGGAATATACCCAGGAGGCTTTTGCTGAATTCTTAGAAAAACAAAGCAAAGCAGAAGCAACCAAAAAGGTAAAGGATTTGACTTTCCACTCAGTCACACCCGGGTTTACGACACACGATCCTTCTTTTCTTGATGCTCATGTTACAGGTCTCTGAGCCAAGAAGCTAGTGTAACCACACACTGGGTAGCAGGAAACAGTTGCCATCTGGGCAAGAGAGAACCAAACTTTGCCTGGGTTTTGATTTTACAAATCAAAGCTCCAGCCAAAGTTGGTTTGGATGAAAATTGGAAAGGTTCACATCTAGCTCCCATTTTATCCACTCTCTTTAAGTTCAGTGGGGCTTCTCTCCTTTCTAAGCACTGTGGCAGAAGTAACTGCAATGTTTTCCTTTCCTTTTTGTGATCTGGATTGGACTATAGCCTGGATCACCAACCAAAAGTTTTGGTGCCCTTGACTCAACCTGTCTCCAGGAGGCCAGGCTTCATCTGCTGCAGAGCACACTATGTATGCACGAGATGCTCCACACTGACTCAGTTGCATATTTACACATATTTCATTATGAAAGATTTAATGACAAATAACCTAGTTTAACAACCTGAGACTCAAGCTACATGCAGAAAACACTTAGAAAAGTGATGGTAGAGTCCTCACACCTAACTTCTGCTGAGAAAGGACAACTTTGTGCATAATCTGCCTTTCACTGGAATCCAGGGCCTATTCTGCCAAAAGGAGTGAGAAGGCAGGTGCTCCGGATGCACCAAGGATGCCCTTTAAAGGTGAAGGGAAGCAATGAGATGGTGGATGGAGAAATACTGAGGAATGTGATTTACCCTTCACTCAGGTTCATTCTCAGGGCTTACTGATGGATTGATGACTAAGCAGCTGGTTTTGAGAAGCAGAGGTTCTTCTCCTGCTGTACACATGAAGGGGCTGCAGCTGTGGTGAAGGTTCTCCAGTCACATGTTTGAAGGAGGGTTAGGAATCACATTCCCTCACTCTCCTCTGTGATGTACTACAGAGCTATGTGCATTCTGCCATTTCTCTCTTGGTGCCTTATTCCGCTTTAAAGTATAAGGGCTGCAGGGTAATTCTACAGCCAGTCTGAAACCCCTCCAAGATGTGTTTTGCACTGCTTGAGGTGGAGTGTTTGGCATTAGCCCTCCTGCTTATATTTGCTGTCCTTATTGAATGACATCCAAATTTGTCCAGCATAATACTGCAGGATACACTAGGTTTTTCGCACAGTACACTGCTTGATATGAAAATCCCCTGTTGGAATAATACTTTTTGTTCCATTACTGGAGCGGTTACGAATAGCAAAAGCAAAGGGCAGCTCTTTTGAGGTTGCATTAGAAAAGACAGAGCATTATCTCTACAGGATTTTTAGATCTGCCCATGCATTACATAGTGAGATTGACTGGTTTTTCAAGAGTTTATCAGAATTTCACACTAAGGGCATCTCATCTAAGCTTTGCCCAGGGGCTGATATGTGAGTGCGAGATCACATTTTTTGGTAACAGCAGCACTAGCTCTGATCTCATTAAGATATAAAAAGAGAAAAATCATCTAAAGTTCTTATAATATTTTTAAAACACACTTTTCAGGGAACAAATACTCACTAAAGCGATTCTCTTATCCTGAGAGGCTATAACGTGGATCATCATTGGTGTAAACATTCATTTTTTAAAGCTTCCTTTCGGAGAAAGCAAATTGGATCTCACTGAGGAAGAGACTGTCATAAAACAGAAAGAAGAACTTTAACTCCACACTGAAGGGCAAAGATTCCACAGGAGGATATCCTGAAGATGAGGATGCTCCACACTATGAGGACTTTGATCGCATCATGGGGATATAAGGATGCATCAAAAAAAAAAAAAGTAAAAAAAAATAAGAAGATGACGCGTCACTGTCTGATTGGCATCATTACGTCTTTGGAATCATATGACTTTATTGTGTTTTCCTAACTGGAATCAACGTCTCAGTTCTTAAGTCATCTTTTCATTTTGCCTCAATGTTTTATTGTCAGGGTACGCCCTCCACTCTGTTGTTTCTGTGAACCAGCTGCTGCGAGACCTCTGTTTGTGAAACCCTGTGTGTTTTATTTTGATTTCCGCCGTCACCTTCGTTACGTGTTGCAGCCCTTAGTCATACAACAGACATCTCAGCCCTTAGATCAAGGGTAGGAGAGGGGGAGATCTCTCTCGACTAACTGAGGTTTGCTCTCGCATCGCTCTTCCCTGACATTCTTTCCTTGCCCTTTCTACTTTATGAGAATGAGTTAATTAGTCATAGTGTCCAAAAACGGGTTAATGAAGGCCCTGCAGAAACAGGACAAGATCATTCAGATACTATCCTTTTGAATGAACCTGCGGATGCATTCAATCGTTGATTGCCCTGCTCACCATTGCAACCTATGTCTTAGAGAGGAATTCTGCCATGGGGAATGGAGCCAAAATTAGAAAGTACCTGGTATTTTAAATAGCACGTGTGCTAAGGATTAGGTCCAGATTTTTCAGTCCATAGGGTTAGGCCACTTTTGAAAATTCCCTTAGTAGTTATGTAACCGTTGATCTAAACTTTAAATTTGGACCCTGTGCCTGAAGGGAGACAATTTTTGTGGATTTTGGCATTTTTGCTTTCTGTCTCGCTGGAACGCAGAATGTAAAGAACATAGCCAATTTTAACATTTATCGGGGTTCAAAGTGTGTATGCCACTTATTGTACATCTACAAAGGTTCAGGGATGATTCCAGTTTTGGTCAAGGAGTTAATTATTTCTTATTTTAGCCAAACACAATCACCTGTTCCTAACTCTAAGGCTGAATCCAATTACTATGTTCTACTGAAATACAAAGATTTGCATAAAGAGTTAGCCAAAGTTCACACACAGACGGTACAACACAGAGGTGGTTTCAAGCAACAACTATGACTTGGAAGGATAATTATTTGCTCACTTGTACGCTAAAAAAAACACCTATTCACTCCTGTGAAATGTGTTCTTTTAAAATGTGGTTCAAAACAACTTTCAACTTGACATTCTGTACCACCATTTACCTATTGAATGGGAAAGGAATTTGACATTCAGAAAAAAGTTTCCTTTCTTCATGAAAAGTGAGCTCTGTACTTGATTTCTCAGCTCTCCAAATAACACCAGTGGCCTTTATTGCTGGAAACTCTGGCACAAAGGTCTTAAATCATATGGATGGTGGATTGGAGAACCCAGATCCAGCCTGCTCCAGAGCAGCCCAGAACTAAAAATCAATCTAACCATTGGTACTTAGTGCCAAGCACTGTCTAACGCTCCTAATATGTTTTAAGATATTGGCCTCTTTTTTCCCATCCCAGTGTCTATGTTTTCTGTCCCACCCATTGATTGTCTTGTCTATTTAGATTGTAAGTTCTTTGGGACAGGGCCAAACTCTAGATGCATGTATAGTGCCTAACACAAAGGGGCTCTCATCTAGGTTGGAGATTCTAAACACTCAATAATAATAAAATATTTGTATTACAAACAGAGAACCCATCATTAGAGGTTCTTGGAGAATAGATTAAAACAGAAGAATAAGGAGATAAGATTATTTGATTGCCTCATACTGAGAGGGAAAAAAACCCCAGGCAGGCAATTCCTAATACTTGCAACAAGATGAAATTTGAATGGCAATACATGCAGATACTGTACCATATAAGCCTACCAAATCCAGAAGCTATAATGGTTTCATTCTTTTCCCCATAGAAAAATGAAACACATGCCACCTATAGCAATACTCTTTATCTTGAATGATAATCCCATCTTCCAATAAAGTAAAAATTAATTTTCACTGCTCCTTCCCACTGGATATGAAAATCAAGTCTTGAAACAATCAATCATCAAGCCCATTATAAAGGTATGGGATTAATGAAAAACTGATTCATCTTGATAAAATGACATGTTAGTGCCTATTAGAGTGAATATCTTGAGTACCAAGGCAAGGGTTCAAGTTCACGCTCCCGTTCTGTACCCTCTGCACTGTTCTGGTGACACAAAGGGGATGGAAAGCTTCTTTAAAGACCCAGCTGAGGACTCCTTGCCTGAGGAAATCTCCACTAGTGAAAAGCCACCCTAAATAATGCTGCATCACCTGCTCCTGCCCTACCCCTCTCCTGGTGGAAGGGTGTTGCAATGGTGGGAGTGGGCGTGGCCAGAATGCACTACCCTTCAGGAATTCAGGACCAGCAAAATAGCCCAAGAGGCCACTGCAGCTGAGCCCTGTAGCTGCTCTAACTTGTGCCTGGGGTCAAACTGGCTGCTGATGTTAGGGTGACCAGATAGAAAGTGTGAAAAATTGGGACAGGGGATGGAGGGCAATAGATGTCCATATAAGAAAAAAGCCCCAAATATTGGGGCTGTCCCTATAAAATTGGGACATCCGGTCACCCAAGCTGGTAGCCTCTTGATTAGCAACTCTAAGTTCTATGGCAATACAAAACAAGAAATTGAGTTTGCATAGTGAAACTTCAAGCTTTACTTAGCACTAACAGAAAGATTATACATTATGAGTTTGAGTAATAAAATGCACATCTGTAAATTGTAGGTTTCCTCAGATATAAGATGTTCTTTCTTGCCCCAAAACCTGACATATCAATATAATCTAAATATAATTGTTACTTTAGTTCACTACATATCTGTGTTGGCGGTATCAGGATGCTCAGTTAAAATGGTTGTCTACAGTGATCAAAGTTACACTTCACCTTGTGAGAGATCAGTAGCAGTATTAGCAACAGAGGCCATGTTGTGGATTGGTATAACATTTGATGGTGGGGATCCCAGTTTGTCTTGCTGATGAAGAGCTGGTATGCCTATCACAAATGCTACCAATTTAAAAAAATATTTGATAATTAAAGATGGGTATGGATTAGATAATTACTTGCAAAGAATCTTACCTTTCATCTGCAGCACATAATTATGTTACCAAGGGTAACAAGGGTAGTTAGATTCCTATCCAGGTCAGGGCAAAGTTCTATGTTAGGCATTTCTAGTGTGCCCATTGCTATTGCATCTGTGTCAAATACACCCTTAAAACACAAATGATGTTGCATTGTGGTACCAGAGACAGCTACCTCACCTTTGCTCTCCCATGCTATAAGAATCTCAATTCTTTCTCTGCACGGGCTCCAAAGTGGCTTTAAAAGATTAGTGGTAAAGAAGTGACTCAGTAGCATAAGGTCCATTTTCAAAAGTGAATTAGTGTCTATGTCTGATTGAAAGTCAGTCAGTCTCTTCTATGACTCTTGTCCTTCCTCATCTCCAAGCACCTGAGTGCCCTGGTCAGTTGACAACCACCAGATTCTGCTTAGTTGCTTTCCTGCAGTGAAGCACTGCAGGCTTTATATTGGTCCCTTCCCAGCTCTGGCTTGGCATGGGGAGAAAGAAGTCAGTGACCAACAGCAGGATCACATACGTAGAACAGGATAGAGAAAGAGACAGGATGGAACAGGACATGCTGCGCTATGAATCCCTACCTAGCTCCATTTTCCAACTGCCAGACAGCCGCCTTCGGTCTGCATAACACCCTCCAGTAGTAGCATGTTATACTTAAGAAATTAGCTAGCTCCCAGATGACTGAGCTTGGGAGCTGGCTACTTCCCTAAGGGTTGAAAATAGTACTGAAATGTTTTAACTTAACACAGTTTAAGTTGCTTAACTATGTTAAACTAACCCATTTTCCAAACAATGCCAACATCTGGGGAATTTAGCAAACAAGTCTCATTACATGCTATGTATACGGTAGTGTCCCAACAGCCATAATCAAAATTCAGCCCTTAATAGTTTGACATCTGAATTTTCATTGGAGAACAGTATATCAATCAATCAATGTGTCTTTTACAGCTGTTTAAGCACACAAGAGTCTACTGTAACCCTCATAGAAAATGGCATGTCAGCTCAAGGACAATTTTCCCTTCAAATGGTCTGCTGGCAGTCACAATCTTGTTTACCTACACTGCAAAATTAGTCTCTAATGCTAGCACTGAAGCATGCAAGCCATTACGTGTATTTATGACCATTAGAAATGGTAGCTCACTGATGCAGGGACATTTTTACATTGTTATAATAAATATTGCAATTTAATCTTGCTAAAGGAGCAGATTTGCTCTCAATAGTCTTGCTTTGGAATTGGAAGTCATCAACCACTGATGTAGACAACCCCAGCCTATATGAATAAAGTTCAACTCCTGCTTGCCTTACCCACTTGACTACACATGCCAATAAGATGAAAGGATTTGGCCTGTAAGTTGCAAGTATGCAGTTTAGGAAGTTTGATAAAAGACAACAGATCCTTCTTTCTGTTACAACTGTGCAACTCAGTCAATGGGGTTGCGTAGTGTAATATGGAGTAAACTTTGGCCCAAAGCGCAAATTGTTTAAAAGCTAATAAAGTATGAAGAACACGATTGATTATAACAGTTTGCTGATACGATGGGGAGAAGTTCATAATTTTAAATTCTGTTTTGGCTGTGGAAGAAGGGAAAGAATTGACAAGGATTTGTAGGGGATCTTAATGCATGTCAGTCTGTTAGCAAGAGTTGCTGCAGTTAACCGAGATTGGTGTGCACCCAGTTTCCCCATCTGTAGCACATTCCTACTGTCAACAATGTGTGATTTGTCAACAGCACAACATTGGTAAAGCTGTTAAAGCTACACGGGCAGCCCACCCTCCTCCTTGAGGACCTTTTGTAAATATTCAGATTGATTTTATTCAAATGTCTAAATGTTGTGGTTATGAATATGTGTTAGTTTTAGATGATGTATTTACCAATTGGGTTGAAGCTTTTCCCTGCAGGAAAGCAGATGCCAGGACTGTTGTGAAACTTTTGCTTAAAGATTTTGTACCACGGTTTGGCATCCCTGTGAGTATCAACAGTGATCGTGGAACTCATTTTACTGGACAAATTGTAAAGGAGTTATGTGCAGCTTTGCAGGTCCAGCACAACCTTCATTGCCCTCACCACCCACAATCTGCTGGGACAGTGGAACGCCAGAACGGGATTTTAAAAAATAAACTGGCCAAGATTTGTGCTGAGACAACCTTAAAGTGGTCAGATGCCCTTCCTCTAGCAATGATGAGTATGAGAGCCATTCCCATCGAAAGACTGGACTCAGCCCTCATGAGATTTTAACAGGGCACCTGATGCGATTACCAGCTGCACCCCCACTGACCCTAGCTCAGATGGACATTCATTTGATGGATGACATAATGCTTAAGTATTGTCAGGCACTAATGAAATGTGTTAAGTCTTTTTATACACAGGTGAAAGAAGCACTACCCAAGGATCCTGTACAACCTTGCCACTCGCTGGAACCAGGAGACTGGGTCTACATAAAGGTCCATCAACAAAAGACTGCCCTGGCTCCACGCTGGAAAAGCCCTTTCCAAGTCCTGTTAACCACCAACACTGCTGTGAAGTGTCAAGGACAACCTGCCTGGACCCATGCGTCTCACTGCAAAAAGACCCCTCCACCTTGGGAGTACACTCCTACTGATGATCAGCGTATTCCTTCTTCCAGCCCTACTGTACCTACTGGACAGCGAGGAAGAAGGACAAGGTGAAGTGCTAGTAACCTCTCCCTTGTCCACTGACAGACCTACTGTGCCTTTGGATTTTTCTAAAGGAATTCCAACATTACAGGGTGAAGTGCTAGTAACCTCTCACCTGTATCATGCTAAATCACAATTATTCTGGGAAAAGAAAAGAAGAAACATTCATTCTGTTAAAACCTCCAAAGTCCAGGGATTCCTGACTACAAAAAACATTAAGAACTGGCCTTGGTGGGAGAAACGAAGCATCGTTAATTGGCAAGAAGGAAACTGTGGAGATCGTGCTTGGGAATGTGGGATTAAATGGTGGTTTGGATTTCTTCCAGGGGCAGGGCTTTGTGCTTATGGACAAGTACCTCGGGGATGCACTGCCCTCCCTAATTGGCTTTCAGATGACGACTACCGAAAGCACCTCACAACCACAATTGTTACCCCCACTAGCCCCTCAACCCTTGCCATCACCTCTGTAATTCATCCAGATACAAACAAAATTGTATATTCTAATGAAATTCATTGGCCAAGGCCTTCCCATCTTAGTGATTTATTAGAATATTGCTCAGAAAGATTATTTTTTCAGGTTCAAAAGGATTCATATGAGCGAATAATTGAGTGGAAAACAAATGGATCAGTGGAAATAAAGATCCACAATATTACTGCAAATGAACCCCAAAAATGTATAATTGGAATTGATGGGTTCCATAGTGAAGTAGATGATGGCTATTCCTGGAATTTGTACTATGCTACTCGAAAGAGGTCCTTATTGTTATTTAGTTACCCAATTAGTGAATGATCAAACGAATACCCAAAGAGTTTGTTCTGCCACTAGAAATTTTACCTGTATTGAAACCATTCCAGTGACTAATAATGTAGCCTGTACCTTATTGCAATACACACCCTCTTATGCTATTAATACTAATGCCTCCCAGAAATACATAAAGGTGTACAACCAACAGATGTCGTACAACCAATGACACCAAAGCGAGATGTAGCGGAATATCGATGAACTGTAATCAATACTACACTAGGGACTGTTAAGTTTACATTGCCCTTATCTAATTTCCAGATCACCTCTACATATCCAAATTGTTCACAAGGGGCTGCCATTAGGTTAGCACAAGAGAGGGCCTGGGTTATTTCCTCTAGAAAGAAAAGGGACCTGACTGGATCCTTATGGGATGGGGCCAATAGTGCAGCAGCAGTTTGGAATATTTTTTAAGAACCAAGAACATGATGAGCAATTGGGCCAACTACAGAAGGCTACTGGCCTTATTTCTGGAGCTCAGCTAACCCAAGTACAGGCTGGAGTGGGTGAGTTACATGTTATTTCCACCCTTAGTTCTATGACCCAGAAGTTACTGAGAGAGATGGTACTGAATATCACTGAGGCCGGGAAGGCATTGAAGTGGGATCTAGCATGTTCAGAAATTCAGGATTTCCTGAATGACCAGTTGATGGCCATTCGGAGTGATTTTGAGCACCAGGCTTGGCCCACTGCCCTTACAGACACATCAGGAGTGCCATCTGATCTGTGGCCATGGAGACATACTTGGAGACTTTCTGAGTGGAAGTGTGAACATTCACAGTGCTCGTTCCAAGCATACGGACCGGTGAAGGGAGTATGGGCTCCCACGTACCGAATCCTACTAGGTCCATGGGGAGGATGTATATGGGACTGGGTGATTCACCGAGATATCTGGGAAGTTAGACCACCTGATTTGCCTAATCGATTTCTAGTTAGTTTTCCTGGGATTACAGCTGATATTTGGATGGGATTAGGGAATCAATGGACATTTTGGCCGTTAGAACCACCACAACTTCAATGTGTACAAAAACTGAAGCCAGGGGAAGTTGTCACTGTTTATGATAATGTTTGCTGGGAGGGTAGAGGACTAGGAACTACCCTGACAGGACACCCACTTTTTCAAGCTAATGATAGCTGTGTGTATGTCAAAGCCACCACATTGCAAGATATACACATTAATCTTACCACTGCTGCAGGCAGTCACATAATTTATTGGCCTGCAGATAGAATGCTGCAAGTAGCTCTTAGGTTTCAGGTATCATTTAATTGGACTAAAGCAGTGCCTGATCGATTTCAAAATTTGCTTTTATTGTTACCAGAGGTTCAAAAAATCTCTGAATTACAAAGACAAATTCACATACTTCAGAATATATATCAAGCTGAAAAGAATGCCTTTCATACAGCTTATAGAGTGTCTGCTTTGCGTACTAAGTATGATGTATTATACTTTGTAACCAGAACTGTACAAAAACCTCATTATATGTTTCCTCTGAGTATATTATTGTTTGCATTGCTGTTAGTTAATTTAGGATTATGTAATAATTGTAATACCTTTCATGTCCATGCTAATCATGCATTGTCATTTCATCCAATGAAAACCCCTAGGATTGAAACATCTGATGTAGAATCAGAAATTTATGGCTTAATGCAAATAGAAATTTAAGAATATCTGTTGTACTAGAAGTGCAAAAGGGGGGAGTGTGGAAGAAGGGAAAGAATGTCAGTCTGTTAGCAAGAGTTAGGCCAGCTGTAACCCTTATGACATGAAACATGTAGAAGCAAGGATAGTGTGAGACAAGAAAGAAAGAACTGTGTGAGAAGTTATCACGACCTTGCCTAATAATCAAATGCGTAAACTGGCGCCCAGAAGCTGAGGAAAATAAGATAGCAGGATGGCCTATGCATAAACAAACTGCATCTGTTGCTCATTACTGTCTGTAATATTGCTTGCTATTGTCTGTAACAAAGGTATAAATGCTTGCTGAAATTGTTTACCTGTTGAGAGACCTGTCCGGGACTGGGGCATCCCTGTGTCCTAGGGCATTCCCTCCCTCAATTACAATTGTTTGAGAATAATAAAGTATTTGATTTTGCTACACCCAAACGAAAAGCGAGAACTGCGTTTTTCTCCAACATGGCAATGCAATAAATTCTAAATGACTTTATCCACTGAACTTGTGCCCATGTTATTAGCGTGTCAGAATTATGCATCGGAGATTAGTAGTTTTCATATATATTTTTTTACTGACTTAAAGGTGTCCAGATGAATTTAGATTGCTCACGTGTCATACCTACATCTAATATGCTTGAGAGGTAACACTTGTCTTTTCCAATGGCCTCATAGAAGACATTTCTTCTGCATAGATAAGGTGGGTCTGTCTCACCAACAGAACTTGGCCCAATAAAAAAAGATATTACCTCACCCAACCTGCCACTGAAATAAGGTGCTATACCCTCAGTGTAACCACAGTTTACATTTTCTCGTAGTGAATGATGAGCCATAACAGTTACAATTGCTATACTTATAGGAATATTCTCTTCAGATTTCCAGTTCCTTTCAGGAATTTCACCTTCACCCAGCAGCAAAGGTGCCGACTCTGAGTTCCTGGGGGGTGCTCGATCTCACTCCAACCCAGCCCTTCCCTCAAGCCCCTCCCCAGCACCTCCTGCATGCTCCTGAACAGCTGATCACCGGCAGGCAGGAAGCACTGGGGCGGGAGGAGAGGGAGGAGCTGATCAGTGGGGCTTGCCAGTGGGCGGAAGGTGCTGATCAGTGAGGCTGCCAGTGGTTGCTGAGCACCCACTATTTTTTTTCTGTAGCTCCAGCCACTGAGTTGGCACCTCTGCACAACACAGTAGATGGGACCTCTTGTGTAACAAAAGTTAAAGTGTGTGGGTCAGCGCTTTGCTGAATCAGGGCCTTAGTTGTCTGTGCATGGTTATAATTTGCATCAGAATTTGGTACTTATACTAAAAGTGGGGAAAGTCAGTCTGGTGTATAACTGAGATCTAGTTAACATGCCATGAATAACTGCATAATAAGCACAATCTATAGTCAGCCATTTCTTTTTTTTTTCCTACTGAAAACCTTTTGCTGCATTTTGTTCAAGCTCTTCTAGGCAAATATATAACATACAACTGCTTCCAGTAAGCAATAAATATTAGTAAAGCATAAAAAGTAGAGCCTTATTGGAAGGCATTTTCCAAAGCACAGCTGGCAAAAGTACCTGTGAATAAATTCTGATTTCTTGCCAAAGAACAAACAGGTAGCATCATAATTAGTCAGCGGAGACAATACAATTTGTCTGTTCAAACATCATTGCGGAAGCGGAAGCCTATATTAAGGGGCTGCTTTGAAAACTGGCACAATTTGGGAATTACATCTAGAATTTAATAGCCCTTTCATTTCATGTTCTAAACAGGTGTTGGTTGGTTGTTCTAAGAAACAAAATACACCACTGTAATTCTATAGACTCGAGGCAGACACCGGTACTAAGTAGAATCAGTGCCTCTAAAAGCAATTTTCCCCATGATCATATTACATGGGTCTCTAGCACTAGTAATATAAGGGACATATACAAACCATTATCTCCGTTATTATGGCTTCAAGCAACACATCTTGGGTGTTGTTCTTCCTTAATGGTTTAGAAATCAGTTACCCTCATTTTCAAACCAAGTAAGGATCTGCCTTGCTCAAAGCTATCCTGTTTTCTTTTGTGTTACTTATATTACCACTGCCAGCATTGGACACATTCTTTTCACTTCCTTTATCCTACATTGAACACCTATGTAACATCATCCTACATTGAACACCTATATAACATCAGCAAATTATGGAGAGTATAGCAATAAGTTGGCATTCTAATCACTACCAGACAGCAAGCCAAAGATTTCAAACATTTTCATGGTGTGTGCATATTTGAAGACTGATTTGACACATCTGTATATTTATATTTCCCTTGCTGAAATAGAAACTTGTTCATACAAATATATGGGGTGAAACTCTGCCTCTGCCGAAGACAATGGGAATTTTGCCATTGACTTCAGTGGAGCCAGGAATTCACCCATGCATTTTCTGTTTCCAGTGGTGGTGGAGTCCTCTTAGCAAAGTCCATCATATCATACAGTTTTACAGTTGGTTGTACAGCAGTACTGGCTATCTCTGGGAAAGCTTAAGATTTATGGATGGCAGTTATAGCCTTTATGACAGCAAAGGTGTCAGGTAGCTACCTTCCCACTCACTTTAAACAAATATTACTGGTACACCTTAATCTACTCCCTCCCTTCGCCTGGGGAATCCTTTACGAAAACAATTTGTTTGAAAGAAAAGACCTCCAAGGGACCTTTATTAATTTGATTTGCATGATCCTCCCTGCATTTCCTCAGTTTCACTGGTGAGTTGTGACCTTTGGCATTGAGGCTTTAGTTTACAGGTCCATTTACAAACAGATCACAAGTCATCTGAAAATTTCAGAGACAGAAGAGTGGATCTGTCCGGATGGATGCGCTCCCTCGGATAAGCACTTGATAAATAACAAGGAAGTCAGTTTATACTGAAACAGTTATAAGCAAGAGTGAGTGGTAGTTCGAGATGAGCGGTAGTGCGAGATGAGCAAATGGTTAAACCAACAATAAAAACAATATTCATTTGAATAAAAAATAAAGTGAATTTGCTTTGACAGCTGTCGTGACCTTCATCTATCCACTCTCCGCAAAACATTCGCATGAGAGGTTTGTTTACACGAGTGCTTTTGGAATGAGTATCAAAACCATAATGAAAATATGCATTTATTCTGGAAGCTTTAGAGATATTCATAAGAACTTTGTGCAAATAGTCGTAACTTTATAAAAAGGAGGAGGGGGTTTGGAAAAAAAAAAATCACTAAACATTTCAGTCATCCAGTCAAGAAGCAGAAACAATACCTAGTTTCTTAGGTACCCAATCACATAGCATAAATAGTAGAAGTATAAATAACAAAGACTTGAGGCAACCATCTCATTGAATGGTTTGCAAGTGATGGAAAGGAAAAATATTGTTTGCCTAAAACATTTGTCAGATAATTTCAAACAAAGATCAGATTTGTAAAAACTGAAACACGTTGGCAGATAATGTTAACAGAAATATATTTACTAAAAATGTTCATTGCAACCTATTCAACTAGTTCCAGTGGTAATGATCTTTCACTGCTCTGTTAATGCCACCTGCTGGTAAATCGATGAAAAGGTCTATTTTGCGTGTTTAATTCCTTGCAAGCTTTGGAATAGCACATTGTAACCAGGGATCTACAGTCAATTTATAGCCACCAGTAAAGTGAACAAGTTATCTGTTTGGGAAAAGTGTGGAATCATTTAGAAATGTTGATTCAAAATGAAATTGTTGCTTTAATTCTCCCAAGCAGAAAAAGATCAAAAGTTTTCATTGAAATTAACATTTACTCACAGAAAAATTCTATTCTGATGAAACTACCATTTTTTGTTGAACATTTTTTGCACAACAGTTAAACTCATGTGAACACACACCCACCTTTCAATGTGTACTGGACCAAGCAGCTCTAATTTTTGCAGGCAAAAACCTCATATACAGCAAGTACTATGTACCACATAGACAAATGGAGATGCCAATCTAAGCACAAGTCCTAGCATAGATAGGACATAACACTTCGATTCAATGTTGGGCATTTAAGTCTGCCTAGGCCTGTCAGCAATGTCTTTACAGAGCAAACTCAGGACTAAGGTAACCTGAGATGGCTTCTAGCCATGAAAGAACCTACAAAGAGACTCAAAGGTATGTACAGATCCTTCCTTCATGTTCAGCTTCAGCTTCCATTTGATGCTAGATATCCAGCCATTCGGCACTCTAATTCTGACTCTTCAGCATTCCCCGTGTTTGCTGGATCTCCCTACATGTGCCCTTCCCAGATGCTCCCCAGACACCACTGATTGCTACCTCCTCCTTTCCTTGTCTGCAATTCTCTCTTAAAACACTTCCCTGGCTCTTCTTGATGCTTCTTTGTCCCTCCCAACTCTCTCTCATAGATTCAGAAATTGCAAGATCACAAGGGAACCATTGTGATAATCTAGTCTGACTTCCTGGTTAATACAGACCAGAGAATGAATCACACTCAGCTTCATCCTCTCCCCCCACCCTGAAGTTTATTCAGAGATTTCTGAAAGACTAGGGGTTTGGGCCTACAAGAAGATGATTTTCAGAGAAAGTAAGGCCATATCTACACTTACAAGCTTACAGCAGCACAGCTGTACCGATACAGCTGTGTCACTGTAAGAGTATGTGTGTAACCACTTTATACCGATGGGAGAGGGCTCTCCCATCGACATAATAAAACCAGCACAACGTGCTGCAGTAGCTATGTTGGTGGGAGAGCATCTCCCACCAACACAGAGCTGTGCACACAAATACTTATGTCAGCAAAATTTATATTGGTATGGGAGGGGTGTTTTTTCATACCCCTGAGTTTTGCTGAATTAAGTGCTAGTATAGACATGGCCCAAGACTATCACATTGGCTAGCATTAGAGGTAAATTAAGGTACTTTTCTGAGATGCAGAACTTTAATTACCAATGATTACTACTCTGTAGGAGAACTTTGTCTATATGGGCATTATTGAGTCTCACCAGTGAAATAACTAATTATTGATTTCAGTGCATCTGCAATTCTCAGAGGCAGGTTGACATTATAAATGTGAATTTGTTCTCAATTGACTACTGAATGGATTGAGAGTGTTGCATCTACTTGCACTGTCAGTGTCAAGGGCGGGACTTCCCTTCCCTTCCAAAAGTTGTCATTTTAGTGTGACACTAAAGAACAGTTTGATATGATGGTCTGTCAAGGAAAACAATTTACAGCCATTTTATGCTCAGCATAATTCAGCCAAAAAATATTTAGAAGAACAGCCTCTGCTTAATCATCTATTCAAAATAGAAACGTTTAATGAATTTTAAAAATATAATTTACTTAGCACTATTTACAGTTGTTTCCTTTTGACATTTTGCTCTGCTTGAAGTCAGGACAATGAAAATAGAAGAGTTAGGGTTTTTTTGTTTGTTTCTCAACCATTTCACTTTCTGGATGCCAGGCAATAGCATTGTGCTCTAATGTTTGGGTTGCAAATGTGTAGAGAAATATTTGAATTCAACGACCCCCACTCCCACACACCTTTGTTTCCCTTCTCTTCTCCCCCCAGTTGCACTGGAAGTTAAAAATATGAAAATATTTCTCTCAGTTTTGGATTTTCTAAAATCTGCAGTTAGAGACTGAAAAGAACAGTTTCTTTTAAAATGGTAATTTTGAAATGTTCTCAGAAATAAAACTTCAGAAAAAAACACAAAAAAGTTACAGCTGGTGTAACATTGTGATATATGAACCTATGAAGAACCTTTGCTTAAAATATGAAGGAAATGCCAGATAGCCAAGCGTGCCAGCTCTGCAAAGCTCGTTGTAAAAAAATCTATATTTTTGGTGAAATGTCATTTCCAGACTCCCAAGTGTGAAAGGAAGTAGCACCCTCTCAAACAAGCACCATGGAGAGCTCACAAGAAGCATTTTCATTACCAGGAGGCTTTGTCTCAAGACTTCACTTGCTGACTAATACTATTTAAAAACAACAGCACATCACATATAACAGGCCAAACTTACTGACCCTCCAAGCCACATGCAATAATCTTCAGAAGCTTGAGAGCCACAAGAAACGCACATCCTGCCCCGTGGGGTGGCGCCTACTGGGGTGCAGGGCTTCTGCCTCAACACTTCACCTCGCGAAGCTAAAGCCCTTAGACACCCATCCCTGCAGGACAGAAGCCCCTAGTCCTGTTCCCCACCCAGTCTGATAGGCAGAGAATAAGGGTACATGGGGGCTCATGACCCACACTTTAACTGTAAGAGCTGCATGTGGGGCCATGCCTGACACAAAACTCACATCGCTATATAGTTTCTTTTAGTCATCATTAGGAGAAACAGTGAAGTTTCTAGGCAAATTCTTTAAGGGCACCATTCACCTCTGTGTAGAGGGTCAGCACAAAGGCTTATACCACCATTTAAATCTCACTACATGCCTTATTTTGACAGCTTAAGTGGCACACAGGCTTTTGTGCTGGTCCTCTGCAGAGGGGTAAACTGTACTCTAACTGCTTATGACAGGAGTGACTAGCAAAAATGTGATTTGCTATGGCTAAAGACAGCCTTGTTCGTACAATGAAATCCTTAAGTCATTTCACCATTGCGTTTATTTCTGGTATTGAACACTCCTTACAAGTCTGCAGTGCATACATGTTTTCATTACAGAATAGACAGGAATCAACTGACTGTGAAAGTGTTTGGAAAACAATGTGATAGTTCTGTCACTCTTTCCCCCTGCACTTAGAGTTCTAATCCATTTTTTTACCCTGTTCTTTCTTGTACATTCAACCATGGACTCATAAGTGGTTCTTGTTAACCCATTCTAGGCCACCTCTTAGCTCCAGGTTTGTTTTTATCTTGTTGTTATTTGGATATGGATGCTCTACTGTTTAACTATCTCAAAACTATGCCTATTAAAAAAAACCTAATTACAGTTTAGAGGAATCACATCCTTGGATGAGTACAATATGGATGCAATATTGGCATCTTCAGATCCCTCACAGTCAGAGCCAAACTTTGCATTATCCGGCCGGCTTGCAAACTCATTTTTGTGTTACTCCTCCCCACCCCCCACCTCCCCCGCCCTTCACTAACAGATTTCTCTCAACCAATCTCACAGCACTGTACATTTGGCACCTCTAAGGATATGGAGGGTATGGGACATTGAAAGAGAAATCTTGGGATACACCTTCCAAATTAATGGACTCATTTTACATAAGCAGCATGTTACTTCATCAGGTTGCCCTAAGCTTCCAGCAGCAGGAAGTGGTTTCCAGCTTTTTGTTCTTTTCATCCTATTGATTTATTTACTCTCATTTTATTTGTTTATTTATATCTTCAAGACTCCTCACAAGTGAAAGGACCAGACATGCATGGCCAGAGACTCTGCTGACTTGTTGAAAATGCACTGAAAGTTGCTTGCTATATCATGTTGGCTCAACCTTTCCCAACTCCCGTGGACATAGTTTTGGCCAAAGTAATTGTTTTTCTGCTCCTTCCTTCCACTCCACGGAGAGGTGGATACAGCCCTTCATGTGGGGTCTGCCATTTAAAGGTCTTTGTAGGAGTCAGAGTTCACGTTTTCCTGCAAGAATCAGCTTTTTCCAAATACACAAAAAACACTAATTACCCTTTCTTCAGTTCTGAATATCACAGAAGTTAGCTATATTTAGCTGACTGTGAATGTAACATTAGGAGTAGGATAAGGCTTCAGCATAAACCAGTCAGCATCTTGTTCAGGAGAATCCATCATTCCCGAAAGCTTAACACTAACAATTATTTTTTTATAGTGATGAGAGAATGAGTTTGATTAAAATCTCCAGCACATTTGAGGTTTATGGGTTTCCAGCATGACTCATAGGATAGGACAATCTGAAAGGCTCAAGTTCTATGCATGCCACTCCTTTTGCTGATGCGTCTTTTCTGAATCATTCCCAAGCACTGTTGAAAAAAAATATTATTGCGTCATCATCCTCCATCTTACTCATCCTCAGCACCATGGAAAAGCAGGGCCTGCCTCAGAGGAGATGGCAAAGAAAAACATCAGGAAGAAGTGATGGTGCTTTGAGAAGGGAAGAGACATCAGGGTGCTGATGGCAGAGAAAAGCAAGCCACTGGGCACAGAAGAGACCCTAGAAGGCTTTGGAGCACTGAAAGAGATAGAAGGAGCAGCATGAGAAGAACATGAACCATACGAGGGCTGGAGATTGAACTGGAGAGAAAGACCCTGGGAACTTTGGTGCACAGAGAAAAAGGAAGCTAGGGTGTGAACTCCTGGTCCCTAATCCTTGGGTCTTGCCAAGCTCCACCCAGAACAGGACCAGGGGTGAGGAAGAAGGGCAGTCTGGGGCTAATCATGTGTCCATCTGGGGGCCAGGTCGACCATATGCATAATTAAGAGCAGCTTGGGGTGGTGGGGGTACTCTGAATTATGCCATGTGGGGATTGCCACAGAGGAGTATCACTCCAGCCAGCCCTGGTCATCCTAGGAATTGGAGGGCTCTCATCTCCACAAACAAACAATGCAGCTTTAACACAGAAGAATCATGAGGAAATCAGGAATTTTGCCTGCTTATCCTGCCTGTCGATGCCTGAGCCCCACCTCATGTCACATTACAGTTCTCTTGAAGAAAGTTCCCCAGACAAAGAGCTCCTATAAACATGCATATCTGTGGGTAGATTGGCCATTGGGATTGCATAATCAGTGATTCAGATTATCACTCACCCATTTTTATATGAAAGGTCACCCCAACATAGGAAGCCCCTACAGTACTAAATACAGCACAGGTTATAGATGGAGAATCAACTTTCATCCCAAATTTGGTTTGAAAAGAGCCTCATGCCTCCAAAGGTAGATCTCTGCTTGGGAGTTCAATATGGAATTAATTTCCTTTGATTTATGAATTCTGGGCTTTAGCAAAACAATTTCAGTGTGATTTTATTGTAATACACGAGATTGCTGGAAAGGGAACAGTAACCCAGCTAATCAAAAAAAATGCAAACTGCCAAGAAAGCAAAAAACCCACGTGCCTAAAATCCTCCTGATTTAGGGGTTCCATTAAGAAGAGAATGCAGTGTGCATAGTGGATGTACTACACCATTTTATGAGAGGGTACTTTTTCCCAAATGTGTCATTTTCAGTATTGCCAAGAAACAGATCAGCTGTAGCTAAGAGATTAGTAAATATCATTACTGCATTTCCCTTGTTTCAGGCTATGGCAGGTAAGGTACATGTTTGAGCCATCTGTTGCACCAATCCTCATTTATATCCAGGAGTGGGAGCATATTCCTCATTCACATTCTAAAAATGTCACCAGTGTGTGAGTTCAAGCAAGTAAGTGTAATTATCCACTTTGCACTGGGTAATTATCCACTTTGCACTAGGTAATCATCAGTGTTTCCAGTTATATATAGGAAACAATGCAGGACCTTGCAATTACATGTGTCAATACCCGTGTATAAACATAAAAACATACCCCTCACTAAAGATTCTTCTAGAATAAGATATCTGCCCTACCTTGTGCTTCTGTGATCAGAGGAATGAGAATGTAGGGAGTGCAGGAACAAGGACAAGGCTGGGAGCTTAACACACTACTGGTCTTCCATGGTCCCACATTCCAATTCCCTACACATATGCTGCCATCCAGCAACCTGTGCTGGGAGACTTCACGCCACTCCTTTCTGGAGAAGCAGTAAAGAACTTTACCTAATACAATTCTGCATTGTAGTATGCCTCAGCAACCAGCTACTACTTCTCTGCCTCTCCCCTACTACTCACCCTTCTCACATCCTATGTATGAGAGCAATGAAAATTTCAGTTCCATGCTAGGTCACTAGGTGGCAGATAATTAACACACCTGAACCTGGGGGACCAGCAATTGAAGCCAATGCATAACAGCTGCACAGCCATGAAGATCAGTTTGAACTGTCTACTGGTGACATTTCCTGTTTCTAGCTTTAATTTTCTCTATCAATTCACAGACTAACAATTTATGCCTTCTAATACTCCCTTTCCTGACCACTGAGACACCATTTCAGCAAGCACCAACTCTGATAATGTCTTAGTGACATCAACTCCAGCTTCTGAAGAGAACATTACTCCTCCAGGCAAGGGGACCCATGTAACCAAAAGGGAATCTGATCTTTAAGTAACATGTCCAAGGCAGTGGTGTTTCTAGAAGGATGTGCCTAACCTTGTATTAAGATGTGTTTATTATCCTCCTGAGCAACATGAATTAGGTGTTCGACAGGCAAACAGAACAAAGAGCCTGAGTTTTTCCACTTCTGATTTTCACAGGCATAAGTAGCTACAAAGTCAATTGAGTTGCACAATTATAAAAGTTGGAGGAGGATCAGGACCAAGATTGCTGCACCGAAGATCTTACCAGCTACTTAACTGAAGCTTTAGCTTCATGGGCCAGATCCTCAATGGAGCTATGCCAGTTCACACCAGATCTCTTTTATTCACTGCTACTTCAGTGAGTTTATGGATAGAACTTCTAGGAACAGGACATATCTGGTAACTGTGAGGGAACAGGCCTCTCTCCTCATGAAGGTCAAGGCCTCTAGTCAATCCTCCTCATGACAACACAGTTCCTCAGGTCTATAGCCAACTTGCTTTCTGAAACAAATTCTTCACCAGCAGGGCCCTTAATTGGACTATTTGGATAACCGAATCTGTCAGAGAGGACCCAAGCTAAGCCACTTCGCTCAACAAATCAACAGTTCAGAGGCGAAAAAGCAAACAACTCTGTCAGTGAATTATCAGCATGAAATCAGCACCAAAAAAAATCTCCCCGGACCCACTCACCCAGCTAAAGCAGCAAGTTAGTTTCCCCAGCCCACTGGGCCCCGAAATGATGAGTACAAACTGGTGAGTAAGTTTATAATGTAGAAATGGAACTGTTACTATAATGACTTATGATGAGAATGGCTTCCACAAGGACAGAAAAGTGAAAAGAACTGGGCACAGAGCAAGCCGCATCACTGAAGTCAGCACGAATGTAGTGACTCAGTGGGTTACTTAATCAGAACAAGACCCTGCACTTTCAAATAAGCAAGTCTATTTTCATTCTCTAGTCATCTCCAAGGACTTCAGTGGCACTACACCTGGAATGGACCCAGTCCCATGTGCTTAAGACTGTTCTAGTGTTTCAGTGAAGCAGCACAACAAGACAGTAGCTGGTCCAAGGCACAGCAGCAGGAAGGAAGTGAAAGCCAATAGCAATGAGCTGTGATCAGGGGCAGTGGAATGGAGAGGTTTCCATAGCAACAGGGAGAGCGCTTTCCTGGTTTAGGTGAGCAAGTTAAATTTTCAT
This sequence comes from Chelonoidis abingdonii, assembly GCF_003597395.2. NCBI lineage: Eukaryota > Metazoa > Chordata > Testudines > Testudinidae > Chelonoidis > Chelonoidis abingdonii. The sequence goes on from NC_133777.1 coordinate 16,601,961, forward strand.
TACATTCTGCTCAAAACAGGGGTTAAATTCTCCCCTAGACTCTGTGCCACCCCAACGACTGGGGGGGAGTGGGAGTCAGAGCAACATTTGGCCTTAGGGAAACAGACTAGAGTGGAAGGGAAAATATTTCTCCTTGAGGGCAGCTGGGTAAACTATAGAGGTATTCCAACCAGGGTGTAGAGAGGTCAGCAACAGCCTTAGCATAAATTCAGGCCACTGAAATCTACTCCAGCTCCATACATCCATTAGGTTTCACAAGAACCCATATAAAAATCTTCTGGATTCCTTAAGTAGATGCCCATTCTTGAAAGCATGTGTGTGTTTAGCATACCTAGGTAGAAAGTTATTTGCATTATATATGTTACATGTGTGGACCATAGGGTCCAGTTACCCATATATAGGTCAATATCTGACCTCCAATACTGCCAAAATAGCAAGGATCATGATGCCAGCTATAAAAAGGATCATTTATTCAATATTTAAAGTGAGGAAAAAGCCAGGATTGTAAATAGTTGAGATAAACTATGAATGATCCTTGCATGCAAAAGCCTTGCCCTTTTTCTTAGTATAGGCTTTCATAAATCCAATACATTACGCAAAACAAATGCTACTTATCTAGCATTCACACACAAGTTATGCCAGTTTTCGGTCCACGCAGCCTGTACAATAGTGACTGCAATTCATTCCCCTCTGCGTTAGAGAGAGAAAACAAGATAATTACATTTCAGTTACTCACATGGGTTGTCACTTATAGTTTCTGTTATTTCTTAAGGAACCAACTACTTGTTGTTACCAAGCACCAAGGTGAGATGGAGGGCAAAAGTCACATGACCCAATGCAGGGACTGATTGGATAACATGTGTCACTGCTGTCCATAATCTAATATATAATGAAGCCCCAGTTTTCATTTTAATGTAGAAGGTAACAGCAAGGAAAACTGCAGTGCTTTTATGAGTTACAATAAAAACCTCACTTGGAGGATGGAGTTGCTGTGCATGTGTGTGTTTAAATTTAAAGAGGCTGTTGGTATAAAGAATGAACTGCATGAACTCCACAAGTTGGCAGAAGATTTACTGAGAGGCAACATTGCCAATTTAGAGAAATTGCCTCCTGGGGCATGCAGGCTACAGCAGTTATAATTTCTGAAAAGTCTGTGGGTGTGATATTACCTTGATATACAGGGGAAATGTCATTTTTGAGGAGAGGAATAAAATGCAAGAAGTTATGTTTGAGTATCTAGGCTCTTCGATGGAGAATGCCACTGGTATTTAATACAAATAAGTTTTGGAAAAACACTCATAGCTCTAATGTTAAAAGACTGATGCTGAACAGCAGGAAAACCTAGGTCTTTCACTATTAGAGGGGCCACATTAGCCTGTCAGGAAAGATGGTCATGGTAGATAACATGGCACTATTTATTGGATCAGTAAATAAATCTTATGGGCCAGAAACATTTTGGTAGTTTTTACAACAACATCACTCTGCAATTTTAGGGACTTCAACATTTTTCAACTTTTATCAGTATCCCCATGTGCTCTGTCCTCAGTAGCTGGGACTGGGAAGTGATTAGAAAGATACAAGAACCACCCAATCCTTGAAATGTTTGGATCGAGATTTGGACAAATTCCCCAAGTGCGTTCTTGTTCTACTAGACTCTTCAGCCATTCCTGCTATGCTACAAAGCCCATTGTGGAGTCTCTGCAGATCTGTGTGGCAATTTCTATCAAACCAAGTGCCATGTTAAAATCTGTTACTCACAGAAACATTCCTGTTATCAGATGCACACAGGATATTCTGGGTCATCTCACATCCAGCACTAGAAACAGAGAGAGGAAAAAACTAGCCAGACTAGGGAGTCAATAAGGGGAAAGAAAAGAAAGTGGAGATCAGGAAGAAGCTAAGAGAAGGAAAAAGGTTCACGGAGAGATGGACAAGAGATGTCACTGAATCAAGGCTGGGGAGATCAGTCAAACCTGATTGTCACAAGGCAAAAGAGGGAATCATGCTGAAGGAACTGGAGGCAAGATTAAGGAGAAGTTCAGTTTAAGAAAGGAAAGATGGTCTTGTTAAAGGCACTCGCCTCAGTTCCCATCAGTAAAATGGAGATAACTTTTCCTTTCTCCCAACTTTTGTCTTAGTAAGCTCTTCTGCGTAGGGACTCTCTCACTATATGTTTGTAGTGCCTAGCGCAATGGGGCGGTAATCTTGGTTGAGGACTAGAAATGATGAAAGTAGAGAAACTGAGGATGAAAAAGGGACTCCTCAAGCAAAACAGTCCAAGCCTTGGAGAAAAGCTGGGGTTCGGTTAAGGGGAGGGTTGATGGTTCAGGGCTCTTATTGTGTCCTTAAATCACCTCATTGTTCATAGCTTTGGTTATCCAGCTAATTTTTTAACATTTGTCTGTAACACCAAAACTCAATTGCTTAGAGTCATCTCTTAGTGTCCTTTTTAAGAGTCCAGATCTCACAATCTAGTGCAGATGTGCAGTTTTAACTTTTGACACCACAGACGTTTTTGGCCATTCTGAAATACATTTTTTGCAAGATGCATCCTTCTCTTGGTTTCTGTGTCATATCTTCCAGCTGATGTTATTAGGACTCCCTAAGCAGGGAAAACTATTCACTTGTTCCACCACTTGACCTTTGAGGTATAGGTGTTGCCTACTTTGTGAATTACTGTGTTTACTTATTATTGTAATTTGTTCCTCTCTAGTGTTGATAGTCATTTAGTATTTTTGTTGGTCTTGTTCATAGCACTAAGTAAGTCTGGAGCTCTTCCCTAGCTGAAGTAATACAAACTAGATCATCAGCATATCTTATGTTGTTCATGCACATGCTATTGATCTGTACACCATGGTTGGCGTCTTCTAAACTTTCCTTCATTATACCTTCTACATATGTGTTGAATAGCTGTGGAAATGTGTACACTAAGGTGTATCCTCTTTCTTGATGCTGCAATACTCAGATATTTCATAATTTATTCTGTCTTCAGTACAAGCTTTTTATTAACTGTAGATCTTGAGAGTGAATATGACATTCTTCAAGAATATGTATCATCTTATGTTGGATTTTATCACGTGCCTTCTCAAAAACCACAAAGAACATATAAATTTCCCATTGCATGTAAGCAAGATCCTCAGTGTGAAAATTGGTTTCCTCACAAGGAAGGCAAACTGTCTTCTGCTAATTCTTGGCTCAAGATATTGATGTATACATATGCTGATGATTTCTAATGAAATGTTGTGTGTGTAGCTTAAATCAGACTTATAGGTGTATGTTCACATTCTTTAGCATTATTAACCTTTGCTAGAGCAATGAAGACTGAGCTCTTGAAGTCCTCTGAAAGTTCTATGTCTGATTGAAAAGTTTTAGTAGGTAAGTGTGACATTGCACTCTATATGATTTTATAAAAATATGCTAATGAGTTTGAATATAATATAACTGGAATATGCTTCATGCAAAAGGTCTCGTAAGGTATCATTACAAAGTTTACAGAGTGTGGTCATCCTATTTGTAGAAATGTATCACTCGAATCAGAAACTAGAAATATAACTGAGGCCTATTGTAATTATGCAAACTGTGGGCCATTAATGGTGGTTTGGAATCTTGATGGCTCCCATCAACCAGGACAATTGACTGTGGATGGCTCTGTTTTACCTGTAAGTCTTCCTGAATGTGTGTGTGCTGGCAAGTGGGTAATGAAGTCTTACAGCGACATGTGATCATAGAATCATAGACTATCAGGGTTGGAAGGGACCTCAGAAGATCATCTAGTCCAACCCCCTGCTCAAAGCAGGACCAAGCTTAGATCCCTAAGTGGCCCCCTCAAGGATTGAACTCACAACCCTGGGTTTAGCAGGCCAATGCTCAAACCACTGTGATCATGTCACCTGAACTGGACTCCATCTTTAACCCAGTGCTTTTCCATTGAGAAGGAGGGAGTGGGAAACCAGAGAGGGACAAAGGATACCTGCCTTATGCAAAAGACATAGAAGTGGGTGGAACAGAACCAAGGGGGGCAGCCATTATGAGAAATCCCCTAGCTACCACCTGAGCTGGAACATGGGCTATACCAAAAGAATGTGCCCAGGGTAGGAAGGTGTCCTGTCTGTGAAAGAAACTTACTGAAACATCTCTGAGGGTGAGATTTTATCTGTACTGATTTTATTACTGTAGTAGGCTTAGATTTGCGTGTTTTATTTTATTTTACTTGGTAATTCACTTTCTTCTGTCTGGAGCCACTTAAATTCTACTTCCTATATTTAATAAAATCACTTTTACTTATTAACCCAGCGTATGTATTAATACCTGGGGGGGGGGGACTGCTGTGCATCTCTATCAGTGTTATAGAGGACAAACAATTTATGAGTTTACCCTGCATAAGCTTTATACAGGGTAAAATGGATTTATTTGGGGTTTAGACCCCACTGGGAGTTAGGCATCTGAGTGTTGAAGACAGGAATACTTCTGTAAGTTGCTTTCAGTTAAGTCCGCAGCTTTGGGGCACGTGGTTCAGACCCTGGGTCTCTGTTGGAGCTGATTGCCATGTCTGGCTCAACAAGACAGGGTGCTGGAGTCCCTGGCTGGCAGGGAAAGCAGGGGCAGAAGTAGTCTTGGCACATCAGTTGGCAGTTCCCAAGGGGGCTTCTGTGCTCCAACCCGTCACAGTAGTTTTTTAATCTTCTTTTGGGGATGGTAGCATTTCAACCACAATGCCATCCTCCTCAAATGCTTTTCCTTACTTTTTAGTGCTCTTTCTAGTTCCTATGCTGTCATATGTGGTGCTTTTTCTTGTTTTTCTTTCAATCTCTAGATCTTTTTCAGGATCATCAAAAAGTTCCTTCACGTATTCTGTCTCTTTCCAGGATATTCTTGATTTTGTAGCATGCTCTGCCATCTTTAGTTTTTAATGCGGCTAATTCTTTTTCTTGATTTTGTCTCATGTAGTTGTGTCTGATTTCATATTCTTTTATTTCCTCACATCTTTGTTCTAGCCATTTTTCTTCTGTCTCTTCGCATGCCTTTTGAATTTTGTATGTAACTTCCAGTACTCCTCATTTCTATCTTTGAATTCTCTTCTTGCATTTATTAGGTTTACAATTTTGTCATCCATGGTTGCTTAGCATCACATCCTCTCCCTTAGTCCAGCGTAGTGGCTGTAGATACTACTGTCTTAAACTTTTTCCAGTTTTCCTCTACAGTGTCTTGATTGTTGTATTTTTGGGAGACTTCAACACTTCAGCTGACTTTTGAATGTATTCCATGCATTTTTGTTGTTGTTTCAGTCTGTCTACAACAGGGGTCGACAACCTTTCAGAAGTGGTGTGCCAAGTCTTCATTTATCACTCTGATTTAAGGTTTCGTGTACCAGTAATACATTTTAACATTTTTAGAAGGTCTCTCTCTAAGTCTATAATATATAACTAAACTATTGTATGTAAAGTAAATATGTTTAAAATATTTAAGAAGCTTCATTTAAAATTAAATTAAAATGCAGAGCCCCCCGGACCAGTGGTCAGGACCCGGGCAGTTGAGTGCCACTGAAAATCAGCTTGCGTGCCGTCTTCGGCACCCGTGCCATAAGTTGCCTACCCCTGGTCTACAACAATCTCTAGTCTTGTGTGTCTTTTATGTAGTTTAGGTAGTTTGTCTCAGCTTCACAGCAAGCAGATTTTGATCACTATTGCAGTTTGCTGATGAGAATGTTCTAGCATCTAAAAGTGCATTACATTTTAATATAAAAAAAGATTTTTGTAATCTGATTCCTTATAGTGTGCCCCAGTTTGTCCCCAGGGCTTCACTATGTATATAATCTTCTTAAGTGAGAAGGATGAATTCAAAAAAGAGCACTATTACTGGAGATCCTGAGTAAAAGAAGATCTTTCTGAAGAGACATTGCTCACCAATCACAGAGAAACTCAATTCCAGTACTCATACTATCAAGCCAGATCTCAGACAAATCAGGAAGAGGAAGAAATAGAGTCAGCTAGATCAGAAACATTGCCCCAACTGCAGAAAATGGAAGGTGGTGTTTGACAACCTCCGTATTGGAGACGTCACTTGAAAAGAGAGCGATTGTATCCTAAATATCTCACATCTCCCTCAGGGTATGTCTACACTACAGGATTATTCCGATTTTAAAACAGACTGTATAAAGTCGACTGCACGCGGCCACACTAAGCACATTAATTCAGCGGTGTGCGTCCACGTACTGAGGCTAGCGTCGATTTCCAGAGCGTTGCACTGTGGGTAGCTATGCCGTAGCTATCCCATAGTTCCCGCAGTCTTCCCCGCCTACTGGAATTCTGGGTTGAGATCCCAATGCATGATGGTGCAAAAACAGTGTCGCGGGTGATTCTGGTGAATGTTGTCACTAATCCTTCCTCCGTGAGCAAACAGGCAGACATATCATTTCGCGCCTTTTACCCTGGATTGCTCTGGCAGACGCCATAGCATGGAACCATGGAGCTGTTTTGCCTTTGTCACCGTCACCGTATGTGTTATGGATGCTCGCTGACAGACACAGTACTGCAGTGCTACACAGCAGCATTCATTTGCCTTTGCAAGGTAGCAGAGACGGTTACCACCCTATTGCACATCTGCCATTGTAAATTGCGCATGAGATGTGGTTATCAGTCATTTGCACTGTTTACAATTGAAATTGGCGATGACGGTTATCAATCCTTTTGTATCGTCTGCTGCTGTCATGGGGTGCTCCGACTGGCCTCGCGAGGTCGGCGGGGCTCCTGGACAAAAATGGAATGGACTCCCCGGTCATTCCCTTCTTTATGTTTTGTCTAAATATACAGTCAGTCCTGCCTAGAATTGGGCAAGTGTACTAGAGAAACCAGAGAGCACAGCTGCTCCGGGTCACGACTCAAGAGCCCGCAGAAATGATGAGCGCATGCCATTCTAGGGGCGCCCTTGCAACAACCCACTCATTGCTTCCCCTTCCCCCAACCCTCCTGGCTACCATGACAGTGTCCCACCCATTTATGTGATGAATAATAAAGAATGCAGTAAGAAACACTGAGTTTTAGGAGATAAATGAGGGGAGGCAGCCTCCAGCTGCTATATAGTCCAGGAGACAGAATCTTTTAGACATGAAATGGGGGGGGGCGAAACTGAATGGAGCTCAGCCTCCAGCTGCTATGATGAGGTGGTTACCCGCCTTTTGTCCCGTCTACCCGGATGACCAGGAGTCTTCCATTTTGACCCAGGCGCCCCCGGCCGATCTCACCGAGGCCAGCCAGGAGCACTCACGGGCTGATGACGACGATGCTATCAGTCATTTTGCACCATCGCCACCAGAAGGGATGCTGGTGTTCAGCGCTGCAGCACCTGTCTACCAGCAGCATGCAGTTAACATACAGTGACATTGAAAAAAAGGCATAGAAAGATTTTTCCCCCCTTTTCTTTCGGGGTGGGGGAGAAGGGTGTAATTGACACCATACCACCCTGAAACACCAGGAAAAATTTGACCCCTCAGCATTGGGAGCTCAGCCAAGACTGCAAATGTTTTTCGGAGACTGCGGGACTGTGGGATAGCTGTGGAGTCCTCGTACCACCTCCCTCCCTTCATGAGCGTCCATTTGATTCTTTGGCTTTCCGTTACGCTTGTCACACAGCACCATGTGAGTCCCTGCTGTGGCCTCTGTATGTCACAGCCTGGAGATTTTTTCAAATGCTTGTCATTTCTTCTGTAACGGAGCTGTGATAGAACAGATTTGTCTCCCCATACAGCGATCAGATCCAGTATCTCCGTACGGTCCAGCTGGAGCTCTTTTTGGATTTGGGCTGACCGCCACCCGTACTGATCAGAGCTCCATGCTGGGCAAATAGGAAATGAAATCACAAAGTTTGCGGGCTTTTCTGTCTATCTGGCCAGTACATCCGAGTTCAGATGGCTTTCCAGAGCTGTCACAATGGTGCACTGTAGGATACCCACCCGGAGGCCAATACCGTCGAATTGCGGCCACACTAACCCTAATCCGACATGGCAATACCGATTTCAGCGCTACTCCTCTCGTTGGGGAGGAGTACAGAAATCGGTTTAAAGAGCCCTTTATATCGATATAAAGGTCTTCGTTGTGTGGACAGGTGCAGGGTTAAATCAGTTTAAGGCTGCTAAATTCGGTTTAAATGCGTAGTGTAGACCAGGCCTCATTTGAGGTACATGACCCACCACTAAATAGCTACTAAGTCTTCATCATGCTCTTACTTACCACTTCCGACTCATATGTCAAAAAAGATGGCCAGAGGAGTTTCCTTTAAGCTGCTGTTCATAGAATATTAGGGTTGGAAGAGACCTCAGCAGGTCATCTAGTCCAATCCCCTGCTGTTTCTGCTTATGGGAGACAAACTAACCAGAGAAGAAACCCTCAAGACAGTGAAGTTTACAAGTTATGCTAAGCATGCTGCACAACCTGGAGATTAAATAAGTGACCTTGTGGAGGGGAGCAATCAATGTTAGAAGAGGCTTTAGAAATAAAAGGGTACTGAGCAATTTCTTTAAAACCATGCAGATTAATTGAAAGGTGCTTGACACACTGCAGCAGGATGCATATTGGCAGATTAACACATTAATAACAGACCCCCTGCTAAGCAAACAGATAAAGGAAAACAGCATGGTGTGGGGTCAGAGATCACTGTCTCTGAGCTTGAATCAGGCAGTATCTTGAAAAAGGGTAAGTGGGAAGTCTCATATTATGTGGAGTGGGTGGTGGTTTTTTTTTTTGGCAGTGTGGCAGGGTCCCCTCACTCCTGCCTCTGCTCTGGTCCACGAATGTACAGAGACTTTTGTGCTGGTCAAACACTCTGTGCAGTTTATTTAAAATGTGTGTTCCACTACCTTTGTACAACATACAGCATTGCTTCAGCAGTCCTAGGGAGCCCACAGCTCCTACAGCAAGCATGGAAGAACCTGCCTCTTCCCCTTTTCCACTTCCTTCCTGTGCCTACTTGTAGCCTCAGCCTAATGGCTTAATTAGCCTTCCAGCTTTCCTCCATCCACCAATTAGGCACATCTGTGTTTAGTCAGTTAGGACAGGTCAGTTCTGCCTTGTTTGATCAGAGCTGCAGTGACCAGACTGTTGGCTCAGCTGTTATTGCCGAGGACTCTGTCACAGGATGAGCAGGAGAAAAAAAACAACAACACAGGGTTGAGAGTCAGGTGGTCCTGGTTTCTAATCCCACCTCTACTGCAAATTCACTTTGTGGTGTCCAGCAAAGCACTGCACACCCTTGCCTCAGTTTCTCCACCTGTGAAATCAGGATGCTGACACTTACACAACTATCTCACTGGGGTGCTGGGAGGATTAGTGAGTTAATGCTTGTAAAGTGATGCTCTGTTCTACTCTGGAGAGGTGGTGTGGCACACAAATGACCCTAGCTTTGGGGGAGTGCAGAGGTCACCTTCATACCCTGATTCCCAATTGAATTGGCCTCGTAACACTGAGCCTCCACTTGGTAAGGCAACTCTCACGTTTTCATGTGCTGTAAATATATATATATTATACACATATATATATATACACACTATATATATACACATATACACACACACACACACAACTGCTTACGTATTTTTCACTCCATGCATCTGATGAAGTGAGTTTTAGCCCACGAAAGCTTATGCCAAATAAGTTCGTTAGTCTCTAGGGTGCCACAAGGACTCCTCTTTGTTTTTACTTTCTGTTGGTTGTCTCTGGTGTAGCCCAACAGTTAGGGAAGACACCATGTGTCAGCTTTAGTTAAGCTATTTGGGAAGATACGGCCTGATGCTTCAAGAGAGAATGTTATCCCATCCTCTGATCTGCGGTGGGTACAAATATTGTGGGACAATTTTGTCCCAGTCATTTGATAAAGAACAGCTATAGGTTCTCTTAGTACATGCCTCTGGGAACTTAGGGGACATGAGTGAAATGGCTGTAGGCAAAATATGACTATCGCCAGTAGCTTTGTATCTCATTTATAACCCGGATAGCTCTTTCTGGCATTGAATAAACATCCAGGAGAACATCTAATATAGATTAAGCTGTAACAAAACAATACCCTTTATTCCCCAAATTATGACATTCCTAGACATAGAGGACTCTGGTTTTGCTGTCCCTCAGATGCTAATCCTACAATTTTAATAGATAATTAATGCTTGGGAAGAATCACTTTTTATTTATAAATGGGCCTTGACAGGTCCTGTGCTCACATTAAGAGCATTTTTATATTCACAGTGGATGGGGACCTCCTAATCTGGCAGGTTAATGCCCCATCAAACCTTTCTAAATCAAGATTTCACTTTCCCTTATTCAAATCTCATTCCCTCGCGGGGATTTTCTGTATCAGCCTGTTAACAGTGGTCTGGATCAAAATAATGTGTTATCTGCAGCCAGATGAGCTGGCAGGAGGATTTCTATTAACATGCCTAGCAGCTTCTGTGGGGAAAGGATTTCAATTTCATGTGATAGCTGCGGGAGAGAGTGTCACAGCACTGGCTAGGACCCGCATTTTTAGTAGGATACTGGTCAAGTAATGGCGAGGTCATGTAAAAAAAAAAAAAGTCATATTATATATAAAAAAAAAATCCCCTCTCACCCCTATGGGTGGTATATGTCTTCCTCAACCTCGGGTCCTCTACCAGAGGCCTGGAGTTTGAGGGTTCTGCGCAGCATCTTAGCTGTTCCTAGCACTGCACTCTTCTGGACAGACAGCTCTGATAGTTGTTCCTGGGATCTGTTGGAGCCACTCACCCAGCTTAGAAGTCACAGCCCCGAGTGCTCCTACTACACTGGACTACTTTGGCCTTCACTTTCCACATCCTCTCTAGTTCCTCTTTCAGGCCCTGGTACTTCTCCAGCTTCTCATATTCCTTCCTGATGTTGCTGTCACTTGGCACTGCTATATCTATCACCACTGCTGTCTTCTGGTCCTTGTCTATACCACGATGTCTGGTTGATTGGCCCGTACCTGCCTGTCCGTCTGGATCTGGAAGTCCCACAGAATCTTAGCCCTGCTATTCTCCACAACCTTCTGTGGAATCTCCCATCTGGTCTTGGGAGGGTCTAGCCCATACGCTGTGCAGATGTTCCTGTACACAATGCAGCCACTTGGTTGTGCCGTTCAGTGTATGCTGTCCTGCCTGCATCTTACATCCTGCCACTATGTGTCGGACTGTCTCTGAAGCCTCTCTGCACAGTCTGCAACTTGGGTCCTCCTAGTGTGGTAGACCCGCTTCAATGGAATCTGGTGCTCAGTGCCTGTTCCTTGCTGCTATGATCAGTGCCTCAGTGCTGTCTTTGAGTCCAGCCCTTTCCAGCCACTTGTAGGATTTCCCAATGTCAGCCACCTCAGCTATCTGTCGATGGTACATCCCATGCAGGTCTTGTCTTGCCATAGGCACTTCTTCTGTTGGTCTTCCTCCCATGTCTGCTGCTGCCTCAGGCATTCTCTCAGCAGCTCATCTTTTGGGGCCATCTTTACTGATGTACTCCTGGATGTTCCGGGTTTCGTCCAGGACTCAGGCTTTGACGCTCACCAAGCGCCGCCCGCCTTCTTTCCGGCTGGTATACAGTCTCTGGGTGTTGGACTTGGTGGAAACCTCCGTGCATTGTGAGGAGCTTCCGGGTTTTCATATCGGCACCTCCATGTCCTCCTTGGCCAGCTCACTATACCGGCAGGGTATCTAATGACTGGCAGGGCATATCCGTTGATGGCTGGATCTTGTTCTTCCCACTTAGCGGCGGTCTTCAGGACCTGTCTTATCTTGGCGATACTTGGATGTTGCTGTCTTCCTTGCCTCCTCATCATGGTTTCCATGTGACTGTGGGATGCCAAGGTACTTGTAGCTGGTCTGTATACTGCTATGTGCCTGCTGGTAGTTCCACCCCATCAGTCTTGACTACCTTCCCTCTTTCACTACCATCTGGCCACACTTCTCCAGTCCGAATGACATCCCGATATCCTCACTGTAGATCCGCGTCAGGTGGATCTACGAGTCGATGTCTCGTTCATTCTAGCATACGCTTGATGTCATCCATGTAGAGGAGGTGGCTGATGGTAGTTCCACTCCTGAACCTGTACCCGTATCCAGTCCTTGTGATTATCTGGCTGAGGGGTTTAAGCCTATGCAGACGCAGCGGGACAGTGCATCACCTTGGTATATGCCACACTTGATGGCCTTTGTGCAAGCTGCCTGAGTTGACTTCTAGTGTTGTCTTCCATAGTCCCATTTAGTCTTGAGGAAGGTCCTTAGTGTCCTGTTGACTTTGTCTAGCGCCAGACATTCACAGATCCACGTGGTGTGCAAGTCGTAGGCTTTCCTGTAGTCAATCCAGGCTGTGCTCAGATTGGTCTGTCTAGACCTTGAGTCTTGGGCACTGATCTATCTATGAGCAACTGGTGTTTGAGCCTCTGGTGTTGTTCCAATGCCTTCTTAGCTGTGCTCATGTACTGGCCCATGTGGTCCTGTAGCTTGGCGCTATGATGCCTGATAGACTTTCCATGTTGTAGGGAGACAGGTTATTGTGTAGTGGTTGGACGTTCTGCCCTTGCAGAGGTCTTCATGATCGCACTGTCCTTCCTTGTGTTACGATTTGGGTGGAGCCTGCTGCTAGCAGCTGGTTCATCTGTGCTGCTAGAGCGTTCATGCACGCTGTTAGTTTTTAGCCGTAGGTGTGGATCATGTCTGGTGCAGGTGCTGTCCAGCTCTTCATGTTCTTGACCCGTTGCTGGATGTCTTCTACTGTGATGGTGACTGGTTTCTGTTCTGGGGGATTGCTGTGCTCTGTTCTCAGGTCCTGCAGCCACTTTGCACTGGTGTTATGAGTCTTCTCTTTTCCCATATGTTCTTCCAGTACTGTTCTTGTTTCTGCTGCTGGTGGCTCTGCTGTTACTGTGTTTTTGCACTGCAGTGGGAGTACACTGGATGGTTCTTTGAGAACAGGGCATTACTTTTTGGCCTCTGCTTCTCTAGTGTATCTCCTTAGCCTGGTAGCTAATGCTGTGAGCTTTGTTTAGCAGTCTCTAGGGCTTCAGATGGAGTCAGGCCCTTGTATTTTTTCAGTAGCCGAGTCTTATCCTTAATCTCTACACCCTTCTCTAGTTCCACCAGCTGACTAACTTCTCTCCGAGTCGCCTTGATCTTATCCTCCAACCTCTTTTCCAGGGTGGGTACATACTGTTGTTCTTCTTGATCATGTAGCCAAGCATCTCCAGGATTACAGAGGCTGTAGCATATACCAGTTCATTGGTTGAGTTATGGTGGTAGTAGGGATTGTCATGAGGGCTCTATTGGCATCTTCTACATACATCTGATGGTACTCTCCCACGGAGCCTTGGTAATGGGTCTCGAGGATTGACTGTAGCTAGTTTCTCCATGATCTTATGCCTCATATCAGCTTTGTGCTCTGCAATGGAGGGGTCAGTGAAGTTTCAGCTTCAGGGTGGACTGCACATCCACTTGTTCTTCCAGGTCTTCTTGAGTTGGATGTAATGTGGAGTTGGTCTATCAAGCTGTGAGAGCAGCTTCCTCTTTACTATGTTGAAGCGTTGGTAACTAGCTGTTTCTTCAGTAATGTGGATGTAGGTCTTTGTCCATCCACAGTCCCCTCATACGTTTCATATATCCCCTCTTCATATCAGCTGCTGTGCTCTGCAATGCAATTATACAGCATTGCAGAGCACACAGAGCTGATTGGTGTGTGTGTGTTGTGTGTGTATACACACACACACACACACACACACACACACACACTTCCATATTATACCCAACAAATCAATGCTTCTACTGACCTCCTCCAGGCCAGACTGCTCTGACACAATGTGTGCGCAAGGCTGGGAGAGGGGACATGGATTCATCTTCACCTTGCACCTTTCGCCACAAATTCTGCACAGTTACCGTGCTGGTCTTCCCTGGAACACAAGGGATGGTCCCTCCATGCTTCCCTTTGGGTGCAAGATGCCCCAAATTGAGCAGGGGCAGGTGACCAGACAGCAAATGTGAAAAATTGGGACAGGAGGTGGGGGGTAATAGGAACCTATGAGAAAAAGACCCAAAAATCGGGACTGTCCCCATAAAATCAGGACATCTGGTCACCCTGGGCCAAGGAAAGACCATGGTTAGCATTAACACCCACTGGAATTTTCCTACATCTTAGAGAACAATGCTGCATAGAGCTAATGCCTCCCCAGCCATGACTCCAAATCCTCAGTCCTTGTTAGATGCCATTTGGATGAAGGACTTCAAGCTTGGGGGATGGGATATTGTTGCTACTCTGGCTGCCTCATTCCATTCATCTAATAGATTTAGGACAACTGGAACAGATGGATACCCCTGTTATCCCAGCTGTACAAAGGGGGAGGAAGATGGGATCCCTGCAGCACACTGCCAATAAGCATGAGCCCAACAGGCGACATCCCCATAAAGAGCACCAATTCAAAGGACGCATCCCCAATGAATTTCCTAATCAAGCCATTATATAAAGAGGCTTCACATCCTAACTATCTTGGGCAAAGGCTTGAACTGATGCTCCATCCTCCTCCTTCTGCTGCTGAAGTGCCTCTTTGGTTGGAAAGGTTAGAAACAGCCCTTTTGCTGCTTTCCAGAGCCAGGCAAGCTGCTGCTGGTAAGACACATTTCCAAACAAAATAGCTTGGTGGTATTATAGATTTTTCATAACTGTCCTGCTAGCTGTTCCAAATGATGGAATATCAGTTATTAAAAACAAGACATACCTGCAGAGCTTTATCATGGAACTATTACCATTCGTATCTAGTTAATTGGTTATTTACAAAAGCCAAATTAACACCAAGATAGACAGTAGGGAGAAACAAGGCAGAACAAACCCAGGCCTCATTTCAGGAAAACTGCCCTATTCCGGAAGGTCACTTAAGCATGTGCTTAAAACTAAGCATGTGTTTAAGCCCTACTGAAGTCAAATGGGATTTAAACAGGCTTTGCTGAATCAAGTCCTCAAGTTGCAAAAGAATGCCAAAAATACTACAATAAACAGATTAATTATTTATACAGTATGGGAAATATGCACACGTATGGTAGCCACACATCCTGCTATGGAACATACCTTCTAATGACATGTACCCGTGGCCTCGCACAAGCAGAGTCAGGGAGAGCACCCTGGAGAGCAAATGCTTTGCCTTACCAATACATCAAAGAGCAAATGATTTTTTAGGTTTCCTGGGTGAGGAATTTCCCCAGTTTTGTGAACTGGGCAAAAGATAGTGCCTAGGCCAATAGCATCTGCCAGTCTGCACTAAACCAAGTGATAGGGTTGAAAATGTTGGCTGAGTTACTTCCAAGGCCCAGGTTCAGGCTGCTGTAACAGATGCTGGCAGACGGGGACCAGGATTTGATGAGTGTAAATGTAACCCACACACAGAGGTGAAAGTGGGCCAGTACAGGCCGGTACGACGTAACGGTAAGAAGTGGCCGCCGGTATGGACTCGTACACAGCCGACATTGAAGTGGTTTAAAAATCACTGCCCCTTTTGTCCCACCCCAGGGCCGCCAAGATCGGGAGGACAAAAGGGGCAGCGGCCCAGCGATTTAGAAGGGCCTGGGGCTCTCAGCTGCTGCTACCACGTGGCTGGAGCCCCGAGCCCTTTAACTCGCCGCTGGAGCCCCAGGCGGTGCAGTCCAGGCAGCACTGAAGGGCTGGCTGACCCCTAGCCCTGCACCTTCCACTTGAGGCCCGCCCCTTCCTGGGGCCTGAAGTCAGGCTCCTGGACCAGTAAGACTTCAGTTACTTTCACTCCTGCCCACACACCGCCTGCCTGTGATGTTCTGTCCCATCTAGTGGCACCGAGACTGTCGGTTTTACAAGTTGGCAGGTGGGATGGAACCTTGGAAGCTAAATGGATGAGCCTCTACTGCATGAGCTAAAAGCCATGTGGCTGAGAGCTAAGGCCGTAGAGCAGAATCATTAATCGCTCTCTCTGAGTGGTCTTGGTGCCACTACATGGGACAGAACACCACACCTAGGAGGTGTGTGGGTTACATAAAGGTGAGCTTTCCACCACGATTGCATTTTCCCTGCTATAATGTGCTGTAGCTAAGGATTTCACCCTCAGTAAAGGCAATATGATTTGGTCTAATGGTGATTTGAACTGAAGGGAAGACTGAAGCTATGGCTACAAACTTAGTGACTTGTGTTCTCCAGTCCCAAAACAAAACCAAAAAACCCTGCACATTTAAATCTTCAGTTTTGTACAACGTACCACGATAGTGTATCAGCAAAATCTGCTTTGCCACACAATGAATTCGAAAGCCAGCCAGCCAGCCAGCCAGCCAGCCAGCCAGCCAGCCAATCTACATTGGGGAGTCAAGGAGATGAAAGTACAAATTTATATTAGGAATACAGCATCCATTGATCTTGATCTCCATTAGGAACACATTCCTGTAGGAAAGCTCATCTAGAGAGTAGCAGCACCATGAATGTCACATTGCTGTAACTCTTTTTTACATCACTGTAAGTTAAGGCGAGGAGCATCAGCTGTGAAGGAGTCAGATGAGGACAGAGTATTTTTCATACAGTGGTTATAAAAATTCACAAATTTGGAAAAATCCTGTAGAAGTGTGGAACTGTACTGCATTTCTTACTACCGTTTCCCCTTCTCTGTTACCAGTGCACATTAATTTGGTGCCATAAGGTTACTCATAAGTGCTGGTCTTTTACCATTTACCAGTTCTTTCCCCACTCCACCCAAGAAATACAGAATTGTTTTGGAAAAAAACAAATACAGATCATTTTTAAAAAATAAAACAGCTAGAAAAAGGAGTGGGGGAGCACTTGGCCAAAGCTGAGGATATGTTTACACTACCTGCCGGATCGGTGCATAGCGATCGGTTTATCGGGGATTGATATATCGCGTCTCATCTAGACGCGACATATCGATCCCCAAACGCACTCCCGTCGACTCTGGAACTCCACCAGAGCGAGTGGCAGTAGCGGAGTCGACAGGGGGAGCTGCGGCCATCAATTCCGCGCCGTGAGGATGGGAGGTAAGTCGAAATAAGATACTTCAACTTCAGCTATGCTATTCACGTAGCTGAAGTTGCGTATCTTACATTGACCCCATCCTCTAGTGTAGACCAAGCCTGAGTCAATCCAATCTTTCTCTTGTCTTTATGACACTGGTATTTTAGGCTATTGACAGGTCGTCTTACAATGCTAACAATTGTGCATATTCCCTTTTGATTTAAATACTTCCAGTTAATTCCCTTTCAATGGTAAATTCAGAATATGCAAGGGAGAAAATACATCTTCAATACATTTTTTTCCTTATGTATAAGATTACATTTGTAGGAGAGACAAGCTGGTAAATTTCCCCATCTTCCTTTTTATTTTCTGTAAAAAGAACAGGAGAACTTGTGGCACCTTAGAAAATAAAGGTTACAGAGTAGCAGCCGTGTTAGTCTGTATCAGCAAAAAGAACAGGAGTACTTGTGGCACCCTGGAGACTAACAAATTTATTTGAGCATAAGCTTTCGTGGGCTACAGTCCACTTCATAGAATGGAACACACATACGAAAGCTTATGCTCAAATAAATTTGTTAGTCTCCAAGGTGCCACAAGTACTCCTGTTCTTTTTGCTGATACAGACTAACACGGCTGCTACTCTGTAACCTTTATTTTCTGTGTTTCAGACAAGGTCAGCAGCTCATCTTTCCAAATGAATATTATGTTATGATGATCAGATTTGATCTGGGAAGGTGGTCTTTAGTTCTGCTATTGATTGCTGTGAAATGATACTGCAAAGGGTACAGTAGACTTGATTCTTTGGTGGTTAAGAAGAGATTGGCTCTTTCTGAATGTTTTTGGAACCATAAAGACTGGATTTGCACCCACTTTTTGTTCAATAATCACAGAACAGAGTCCATTTTGTGCAACTTTTTCCAAATTTGGAAATAAAGAGTAAGAAGAACTGAATCAGTTAAACTATAATCAGTTATTTCTGCTGCTGTCAGTCAGGTTCAAAGAAAAGGAATCATAGAATATCAGGGTTGGAAGGGACCTCAGGAGGTCATCTAGTCCAACCCCCTGCTCAAAGCAGGACCAAGCCCCAACTAAATCATCCCAGCCAGGGCTTTGTCAAGCCTGACCTTAAAAACTTCTAAGGAAGGAGATTCCACCACCTCCCTAGGTAACTCATTTCAGTGCTTCACCACCCACCTAGTGAAATTTTTTTTCCTAATATCCAACCTAAACTTCCCCACTGCAACTTGAGACCATTACTCAGGTACCACTGGGAACAGTCTAGAGCCATCCTCTTTGGAACCCCCTTTCAGGTAGTTGAAAGCAGCTATCAAATCCTCCCTCATTCTTCTCTTCTGCAGACTAAATAATCCACATTCCCTCAGCTTCTTCTCATAAATCATGTTCTCCAGCCCCCTAATCATTTTTGTTGCCCTCTGCTGGACTCTTTGCATTTTTTCCACATTCTTCTTGTAGTGTGGGGCCCAAAACTGGACACAGTACTCCAGATGGGGCCTCACCAATGTTGAATAGGGGGGAATGATCATGTCCCTCGATCTGCTGGCAATGCTCCTACTTATACAGCCCAAAATGCCCTTAGCCTTCTTGGCAACAAGGGCACACTGTTGACTCATATCCAGCTTCTCGTCCATCATAACCCCTAGGTCGTTTTCTGCAGAACTGCTGCCTAGCCACTCGGTCCCTAGTCTGTAGCAGTGCATAGGATTCTTCCTTCCAGAGTGCAGGACTCTGCACTTGTCCTGCTTGAACCTCAGATTTCTTTTGGCCCAATCTTCTAATCTGTCTAGGTCTCTCTCTATCCTATTCCTACCCTCCAGCATATCTATCACTCCTCCCAGTTTAGTGTCATCTGCAAACTTGCTGAGGGTGCAGTCCACGCCATCCTCCAGATCATTAATAAAGATATTGAACAAAATCAACCCCAGGACCGACCTCGGGGGTACTCCGCTTGATACCAGCTGCCAGCTAAACATGGAAGCTTCAACTCTAGATAAACCTATTGCTTCTTTAGAACAGAAAGAGGCATTTACTCTGATCTCACTCACTCCAGCTATTCACACGGGTAACTCCCCTGAAGGGAATATTCTTGCTTTGGAATTTTACTGCTGTAAAAGCAGAATCTGCACTAGTCCCTGAGCCCATATTCCAATCTGACTGCATGATTCTTGAGTACGGTTCCAAACTTAGCTTTAATTTTACAACTTAATATCTTCAAAAGGCAATTACTCCTCAATAGAGCATTTTGCTGATGTCTGATCTCTTAACTTCAGATATCAATTCCGCTTTCATTTGCTGTGATTTCAAAGGCTTCTGGCTTGTCAGTGACCTTCAGGAGAATGGCAGGCATTCTGACTAGAGCTGGTTTGGAACATGTTTGACTCAATAAAAATTTTCCAAAGCCAAAACATTTTGATGAATATTTTGGGAGGGCACAGTCTATAGCAGGGTGTCTAGGGCATTGCCCTGCGACGTGGGAGACCCAAATGCAAGTCTCTGCTCGCCGTGATCTGGGATGAAAAGCAATGCTCTGACTCAGTCAGAATAAGAACTGGAACCTGGCTCTCTCGGGCCAGTGGCCTGACCCCCCCTCCAGACACACACACACACACACACACGCACACACACCCCTGTCCCCTCTGGTTTTGTTAACCGCCATTGACTCAACACAATTCTGTTTAGAAATGCTCAAAAAGTTTTGGTTTTGTTTAAAAAAAACAAAAAACAAAAAAAACCACTTCAAAAAAGGGTTGGCCTTGAAAGTTGCCAGGAAATGGTGCTGTCCTCCTCCAGGCACTCTAATTCTGACACCACATAGCAGGGAAAACACCACATCTCCTTAGTCTCTGCAGGTTTCCTTAGAGCTCTTATACCATGGACATGTAATTGATGCTAGGAGATGATTTTGTGTTTTAAAAGTCACATTTTCTAACAATGGCCAATGCCAAAACCACTAGGAGACTGAATTTACTGGGCTTCAGGTAAATAACTTTTGGGTTCTGCAGATACTTCCAAAATAGGTGATTCAAAAATAAAATTCTGAACAACATTAGCCAATGTTGTGTTAGAAAAAAGCCCCAACTTCATACAGTAGTATTAAAATGAAGTTTAATCCAAACTCACTACGCTCATCTCCCTAGGAAGGATGGCCTTATGGCTAAGGCACTGGACACACACTCAGGGGATCTGTGTTCAGTTTCTGACTCTGCTACAGGCTTCCTGGGTGACCTTAGAGTCACATAGTTACTCAGTTTCTCACCTGTATACTGGAATAATACTTGCTTTCTTACACCCTTTATCTATTCTACGTAGATGGAATACACGCTGGGACAGGGATGGCTTTCCTTTTGTGTACATACAGCATCTAACACAACTGGGCCCCGCTCATGGCTGGGGCTCCCAGACCTACTGCAATAACAATGTTCCAAACTACTTCCTTTCCCCATTTCCTACCTTGTCCATCTGGATCACCTGAATGTCCCCCATCCCCTGCCACGTCAATGACACTGACTGGTAGAGTGCCTAAAGCAACCTCTGCACTCAAAACAGGCCATCAGACAAATATCAGTGACTCATTTGCTACCTGGCCATTGCAAATCTTCTGAACTCTCCCGTTTCACAGGGAGCTGCACAAGGAAGAAGTCAAATTTTTGGAAGAGTTGATGGAACCCATCACTTGTCAGACTCCCTCCCCTGTCTCCATCTTGTATTCAGTTTCATAGTTATCCTTCAGGATAAACAATGGCTCAAAATGTTGATTAAATGCTTTCCAAGCTTTTCAACTCCCTAGCAAGACTGATAGTCTGTCCTGCAATACTGCATTAAACAGCACAATCACTGATTGAAAGGAACCTTTCATCCTTTCACTCTGCAGCTATTTCCTCAGGTATTTTGATCCTGGCAAGAAGTATGACATTATTGATTTGCTCTGCACTGCTCAGTCTGGAGCTTCATCTGCAAAAACATTATTCTTTATTGCTTCAATAATTTCACTGAGTGCAGAGAACTCTTTCCCCCCCACCCCTTTTTTCCTTAGTGTTTAGTGATTCTTTAAATTTTTTATGTGCTTTGAAGCTAAATATCAGCCATTTGCAGAAATGCACTGGAAGGTCACCAGGAACTCAAATCTCTCTGTAGGTACATGATTAGCTTCCTTCACAACCCAGTAGTTCCCCATTAAGGGCTTGAACTTGCACAGCACAGATGGAGAGTGTTGCACCTACAAGTGCAAGATTTAAGTTGATGGACAGGACTGGGAGAGCAGGTAAACCAATACTGCATTAATGCGTGGTTCTATTCCATGGGACCAAATGACTGTCTAGTAAAAAGAGTCATTTCAGGATAACTAAGCATTTTTATTAGCATGCTCAATATTATGCTTAACCCCCAGGCCAGCTCCTCAAATGAAGTTACATTGATTTGCACCAACTGAGGATTTGTCGTCTTAGTTATATTCTTTTTCCGCCTACACCCACCCCTTCCCCCTGCATATTAGGAATTAAGACGTTGGGTGCCCAAAGGACTCAAATGATCAGTGACTAATCAATAGGAGAACTATACCTGGTATTGAACTTTCCTTTCATTCATACGTAGTTTCTGCTTGTACTTCCAGAGCTGGGCAGTAACCTTGTACATCCAGCTGCACCCCACAAAAGGACTTGCATTCTGAAGACCAAAAAGATTAGGGACAAAATTCAAACCCTTGGAGTCATGTTGGAGATGGGAACAAGCTGTGACATTCCCATTACGTTATGTTTCTGGATTTCTAGGGTGCTGAAACATGCAGTGTTGTTAGCAGCTTGAAAAGGTCAAGCCCACTCTGTCTCCCATCACCATTTACAGAAAGCGCCAGGTATTAAAAATAATGGCTCATCTATTTTCATGCAATAGTTTTAAGAACAAAAGCTAGTTTGTTTTTTTTTTAAAAAAACAGCTGCAAATTGGACAATACGATAGCCAACACCTCTCCACTGTGGTTTGAAAGTCCCTTTCAGTGATCTTGAGAACAGCGTGCATTTTCTACATCTGAGGAATTATACTTGAGCCTCAAATGTTCAACAAAGAATGAATCCCTATACTAAAATTTCATGCACACACAACATCTGCCCAGAAGCCATTCTGTACCTCTAAATCTTTATTTGGTTTATGACCAGAGGGACTACAACTCCATCGAGGCCTCAGACAAGTAGGCATTTCAATAAAATGAAAAGTTTGAGTGGTTGTTGTTGTTTTAAATATTTACTGTCTGTCTAAGGACGTACTTTAGAGGTTTCCTGAGGTAAAGGAACAGTAGCATAATTTAGAATATTGTCATATGGAGATTTGCACACCTGTAACAGATTGTATGTAGTGACTTTCCTATATAGGAGATGAAATATCGGTACTGGAGTTGGGAGAGCTTTGTAAAATGTATAAATCACTGTGCAAATGTCTTAGACACTGAAATATAAATCTATTTGCCACTCACACACTTTTCATATTTTTTCTCTCATCAGTTACCCAAGCTATCCATGCAGATATTCAGACCATCTAATGCAGGGTTGGAATGATCTCAATTATCCAGAGCTGCTCACCTGCCTGGGAACTAGGCACATTCTAGCCCTAAGATGCTAATTAAGGGCAGGCCTACTATTGATCTCTGCGGAGTAGCCATCTCCTCCCCCAGAGCACAAGTAAATCTGAAGGTTCCTTTTGCAAAGTAATACGAATTCCATCCATCTTGCAGTTTTCAGACAAGCAAGTCTCCCATTAATGTGAATGGGAGTTCTGAGCAGAGTAGATCCCAGAGGTAGAATCACCAATATAAAGTTTTTATAAACAGCACTGCATTTATCTCCAACCCAGCTAGCTCATGTAGCCAGTTACAGCACAACAGAATATTGAAAAACAAGTGAAAATTAAAGGCGAATAATACTATTATAGTCCCCAGTTGTCCACTGATGTTAATTAGCACAGCTCCACTGGAGTTGGAATTTTGCCATTTCACACCCACCGAGAATTTGGTCCATAATTAACCAAAAGTCACAATATTTTTTAAAATATTCACTGTGGTTCTGAGTCTATTTCTTTGGTTGTGATTCTCCTGATCTTATTTTTAAAAGGGTTTCGGATAGTTCTAATCTGCACATCTGCTAGTGGAACGACAGGGCAATTACAAAAGCAATTGCTGAGGATACTTTTAGCATTGAAGACTGACATGTTTTTGCAGGTGACAGCTGTTAAACCACAGTGCCAAGTACAGCAGGAGCCTCCTGCCTTACAAAAAACAGTTCCAGGAAATATGGTAAACAACAGCAATTGCACCACAAGTGATTATGGCCAACTGGAGACTTCTTCAATGGATCAACAAAATATCATAGTAACATTAGGGAAAGTGCAGCTATGTGTCATCTTCATAATTACACTCTTAGGCTACATCTACATGACAAGCTAGGGGTTTGAGTCCCTCCTTGCCTATATATACTTGCACTAGCTAGTATCTCATACATGAGAAGGTATGTACCTAGCAGTCTCAGCCGGGTTTGTACTTGGCACAGCTAAACCCTGCCTCTGCTACTGCTGGGGCCTGTGTGACTGTGGCCACACTGCTATTTATACTTGTTCTAGCTCAATGAGTAGGGCCCTACCAAATTCAGGGTCCATTTTGGTTAATTTCACAGTAACAGGATTTTAAAAATAGTAAATTTCATGATTTCAGCTATTTAAATCTGAAATTTCATGCTGGTGTAACTGTAGGAGTCCTGACTCAAAGGGGGATTGTGGGGGTGTTGCAAGGTTACTGTAAGAAGATCACAGTATTGCCACACTTACTTCTGTACTGCTGTTCTGCCTTCAGAGCGGGGCCCTTGGCCAGCCACTCCCACTCGCCGGCTGCCCAGCTCTGAAGGCAGCTGTACGGAAGTAAGTGTGGCAATACCATACCAGGCCATCCTTACTTCTGCGCTGCTGCTGGTGGCGCTGCTGCCTTCAGAGTTGGGATCCCAGCCAGCAGCCGCTGTTCTTCGGCTGTCCAGCTCTGAAGACAGCGCAGAAGTAAGGGTGGCTATACTGTGACAACCCCCCACCCCACACAATAACCTTGTGGCTCCCCTGCCTCCTCTTTTTGGGTCAGGACCCCCAGTGTGAGAAATGCTGGTCTTCCCTGTGAAATATGTATAGTATAGTGTAAAAGTACACAAAAGACCAGATTTCATGGTCTGTGACACATTTTTCATGGCTGTCTATCCCTGAGAGTTAACATGAGTATGTGTATGTGAACGTCCCTAGCTTGTAGAGCAGACATAGACTAAGGGTACGGCTACACTTGCAGCTGTACAGCGCTGGGAGTTGAACCTGTCTTCGTATAGCTGAGTAGGGAAAGCGCTGCAGTCTGTCCACACTGACAGCTACCAGAGCACTGTCGTGGCCACATTTGCAGCATCTGCAGTGGCATTGGGAGTGGTGCATTATGGGCAGCTATCCCAGCATTCAAGTGGCTGCAACGTGCTTTTCAAAAGAGGGGGGTGGGCTGGAGTGTGACAGGGAGCGTGAGGGGGAGGGAGAGAGAGTGGATTTTTGGAGCCGACACTCTGTCAGCAGCTGCCTTGCAAGTTCCGAATCCCTCCCGCACCCCTCTCTCACTCACTGAAAACAAACAACAGCTGTTTGTTTTTTTCCCCTCACAGACCAGATAAGCAGTCTCCCCGAAACGGACCCCCCACTCCCTCCCGCGCACTGTGCTGCTTCTCTCCTCAAGCCCCCTTCTTTCCCCTCTCTTCAAGCAAACGCTAGCTGTGGGTGTTCCAAAGGGAGCCCCCTGCCTGTTTGCTCATTCACAGCAAACAGTAGCTGTGTTTGTTTAATTGATAAGCAGCTCTGGAGCCTTGGCAACAAAACAAAGAGTAATCTTTACTTAAAAGGATTATGGGAAGCTTCCGGAGGTCAGTTACAGTGTACTAAGATTATTCCGTTTACAGTGGCACCCCAGCACTGCAGCAGCAGTGCTATACCCTTTATTCCTCTCGTGGAGGTGGAGTACAAACAGCGCTGTAGCCAGGGAGATACAGCGCTGTATGTGCCTTGCCAGTGTGGATGGGGAGTGAGTTACAGCACTGTAAAGCCACCAACAGTGCTGTAACTCTTCAAATGTAGCCAAGGCCTTAGTGACATTTTTTGCAGCATAAAGAAAAGTTGTGCAAGAACCAATACCTTTACATTTCCTAACCATCCTAGGAAACGCCTTGTTCTGCAGGCACCTGACACATATTGTATGGAAGATCAGAAGGGTTTTAGGGCTTGAGCCAAACCCATCACAGTAATGGAAAAAGACTCCCGTTGACTTTAGTGGGCACTGGATTGGGTCTTAAATACTAAGCCTTTTCTTTTTAAGCAATGCTTACATTTTTATTTTTGGATTTAATGCAGGTCTTGCTGAAAACAGGATACAAGCTAATAAGGGATATACACCCTCAAACCTCAGGAAATAAGCTAACCAGTAACTGAGGAAGCTAGGAAGAAATTTTCCCTATGGGCAAGCTACTGCATTTCTGTCTGGGGGATTCTTGTGCCAAATTTGCTGAATGTGTTTGATCTGGTCCTCACCACTGTGAGGACAATATTCTACACTAGACTGGTCTGGGGGGCGGGGGAAGGTCCTCCTCTGAGCCCTGTGCTAGTTTCTCCCAGCTGAGGATCCACCTCCCAGCTGAGGACTGCTGGCTTTGCAACGTACCCAAATGCTATCGGCAGAGAGGTTGAGTGACGTTCCTAAGGTCACACAACAAGTGAGTGATAGAACCAGTGGTGCCTGGTACCCATAATTTGGTGAGATTGAAGGTCACAAGCTGCCCCCCTCCCTGCTAAGCTCCTACCAGACAATTTCCACTACATGCATCTGACGAAGTGGGTATTCACCCATGAAAGCTCATGCTCCAAAACATCTGTTAGTCTATAAAGTGTCACAGGATTCTTTGCTGCCTTTACCAATTGTACTTGGAGTAGAATGGCTGTGAACACTGTGGTTAGGCGGGTGCTGGGAAGCATTTTGCTGGAGGAAAACAGGAGGCTTGTTGGGAAGCGAGAAGAAAGATGCTCTCCTCATCTCTCCCCTATTCTAGATGAATAACTGGGACACTTTAAAGTAAGTAGTAGCATTAGAACAAAAAAGGCCTGTATTTATCCCCCTTCAAGCCCCTCACTGCTCTCCCCTAGTCCCAACCCTCATCCCCTAAACCTAGCTCATCTCCCTTCCTATCCCCTCCCACACACACTGCACTAATTCATCCACACCCTCATTTCCAACTGAATTAGTTCTCCCCAGCACTCAATCTTGCCAATCCAACTCATCCCACTTCTAGCTCAGAGCAGAGCCCATCAGTCAAGATTCCCAGTTCCTTGTTTTAACCACTCAGGGACTTGAGTGGGGTGCACACGCGAGTATTTCATAGTGAACAGGTGAGAATATGCAGCGCTGGGGAAATTATTGTTTCAAATCTTTTTTCAGTTTAAACCTGTGGCTGAGCCTATGTCAGTGGTGGCTTTATAGCATAGGACTTCCACATATTTGCAAAAAGCCCACCCCACCCCCACATTACCTCTCCATTGTACCAAATATGATCTCTTCAGCAGACAGACTGAACCATTCATTGCCATGTGAATTCAGGACTAAGAGGAAGTATCAGTCACAAGCGGAGCCATGCATTTGTAGTGAGCCACCAAAGATAGCTAAGTTTTCTCCTACGAAATCAATTACACTTGTCAGCTTTCTAAGTGACTAACCTGGTGTATTTTAAAATTTAGCAACGCTAATTGGGAGCAAACACTAAACTATTAGGTCAACTGGGGCAAGGGAAGGGAAGAGAAGACACGAGGTTCAGATTTTTTTTTCCCCAATGCTCCAATGATCCATTTAGTTCAATTTTTAGAACATTGCAGAGTTTGATAACATAGCATTTTGAAAGTGACTATGTGGGGTCAACACAACGCCTTATGTGCATGAAGTTTTTACTTAACTTAGAAAGCCCCAAACCTGAAATGAGACATCAATAGGGACTGATTTTCAGAGATGCTAAGGATTCATAATTTCCATCAACTTTAGTTGGAGCTGTGGATGCCTAGCACCTCTGAAACATCAGGCCCTAGAATTCTGGTGCACAAACTCTTCTCAGCATGTTTGTGAAAACTGGGAAAGTCCACCTGTTTCATTTGTTAGGCCAAGATAAAGAAAACCATGTCTGAAGGCTGTTTGATTCACTTATTCCATCCTGCAGTCAGACCAGTCCATTCCTGAGAAACATGCTAAGCCTGGATCAGAAATAGCACTTCTGAGTGCTTAATTAACTTTTTTGCATGCATGGTGATTTCTCCATTGACATTAGATAAGCTCTTCACAGATGCTTGCACAGCTTTAAATTTAAAAACTAGGGAGCTGGCTTGCCAGGCGGGATTTTCAAGGTCCTCACCTAAATAGTATCCGAGACAATTATGAACATACATAAGGGCTTATTCTCAGACACGTGCAAAAATGCCCTGTGCATTCAGTTCCTACTTCAGACAGTAGGCATGGATGGAGGTAACTCCCAATGCCCATAATAAGAGATTCATAGGCAAATACCTGTGCATCCATTATTCCCACTATTAATTTTTGCTAAGCAAGCAATTTTCCCAGGGCTGTACAAGAGGAAGAAATTAAGGCAGGGTCTGCCATGAAGAGTTTACAGGCCACGGCACTCATACTTCAAGCATTCCGCACATGCTGACCCCTGTTCCCATGTGTAGCCCCAAGGACTTTAACAGAAGTCAAAATGGGTGCAGGGGTCCACCTGCATGGAGCAGTTTTCAGAATCAGGGCTATGAAATATATTCAGGAAGACGTGATGCACTAGGAAACCCAAAGGGGGAAGTTCAGGAGAGAAACATTCCCGACTGTTTATCAATTAAGTTCTTGAGGGCATCTTCTAGGTCCCTAACAATACAGATAAAAGGCATCTTAACTACAGACACCTGGAAAGTTTTTGCAATACTTTTCTTGGTGCAGAGCTGCTGCCTACAAGACATACTGATGCAAGGAAACTGACAGGGAACCAGCCTTACTTGTGTAATGCACATATTCCAAAGAGAACTGCCACTGCAACTAACTACTAATATCGGACTGCCTATGTATTAATTTAAAACAACTTATAAGACTGAATTTTTCTCACTGTTCTTAATCTTATGCACTCCGTACGACAGTTTTTCTTGTTAACTGAATCAGCTTTGGAAAGAAAGACACAAATCACATAGGAAGGGGGTTTGCAGCCCTGTTCCTATGGGATTCTGAAAACTGCTGCAAAGCATTTGAGGAGATAGTATATTCCTCTTTCACGTCAGCATATCAGTCAACTGAGTCCACCATTTATTATTCCATTTGCATCTGCTGAAATGAAGCAGCATATTGATGTGCTTGGTCAAATGAGAAATGCAAGAAAGCTGTTTTGCACTTCAATTAAAAAAAAAAGTGTTGATTTTATTATCTGAATATATAGATGGTACCTTCCTTCTGTTTTGTGGCAGAAGGACCAGCTGTGGGCTCCCCTCTCTATTCCTTCCTGAACATTTATGCCCATGAGCGGCTCGTTTCTCATACACACTCATTACCTTTAATAAAGAAATATAAACAACCATTATCAGATCTCTGTGAGCAAAACGGTCACTGTCCATGCCAGCCTTTCCCAACCTGTCCTCTCTGCAAGGAACAATGGCAAATCTAAACCTTACAGAAAAAAACAGCAGCTCTGTCAGCTGACGACAGTTCTGTTTTCCAAGACAATGGCCTACCTTCAATTTGTGCCCCATTTCAACTGGAAACACATGCCCAAGTACTTGAGCCTGGCTTTGTGTGCAAGTCACATAGGAAGAGATGGCAAGTACTCAGTGTCGCATGCACCGTTCGTTTTATGAAGTACAAATTTGCAGAAGCAAAGTGCATCCACAAAAGAAATGCTGAACCCCCGCCCTTTTGACATTCCTATGTAGCTATATGATTGGGGGGAGGATCTTCTGTCTTTTTTAAAATAGTTGACCAAACTCTACTCCCAATTATGCAGTTGTATATCTTTTTGTTCTGTGTTTATGCAGCATATAGCACAAAGATCCTGGCCCATGATTGGGGCTCCTGGGACTTAACTCAATTTTCATCACTGGAGAGCAGAATTTTGCCCCAAAGAGTGTGGTGGGAATGGAGAATCACTCTTAGACATTCTTTGTATTCATTTTGACAAACAATAATATTTTTAAATGTGTGGGCTAATTTTTTTTTATTTAGGTCAAAACCAAAAATGCATCCTTCTGTTTCCTTGTAACTGCTTAAGTGCATTGTTGTATTTCTCATTATTGAAATAAACTTGGGTAATGTTACATCAGGCCCAGTAAAGGTTAGCTTTCTACCTGGATTTTTGAATGATAATTCACCAGATATATGGTTAAGGCCCTTTTTTTGCATGCAGTCTAATTTTATTTTGGAGATGAGTACTGATTGATACAGCAGCTATATTTTAAAGCACATTTTCAGATGGGTTACAAAGTGGGATTTTTTTTTAAAAAAATGCAACAGCTAAAGTGTATGGGAAATAATCTAAACCAGAAAAATTTCACAGATGAATTCAGGGTAATTGAAATATGATATTCTGCATTAAATATGAGAAGTCAAATCCTGACAGGTGCCATGCACCTACTAAGAACACAGCTCCAAGGGTTGGATCCAATTCCCACTGAAGTCAAGGGGAGCCTATCTTCTGACTTCAAGGAGAATTAGGTCAGCCCCATAAGGGATATTGATAGAAGTTACAGGCACTCAACACATTTCAGGATTTTCCCCTAGTCGGCTCTCAGCTAAATGTAAAAACCATCAAGACATTCAGCACTAACTCTATAGTGTTGAGTGGCTTTTTCCATGAGCATCCTAGTGCCAATACAGCATTAGCACTCATGAGTTTTGCCATTACTTAAATGAGAGCAGGAGCATGCCCTCTAGTATCTCATCGCATTGTGTGAAGTTATAGCCGGTGACTTAGGACACTGTAGGTTTTCCAGCACATATGTTATTGATACCATAAGAGTGTAATAAAGTTAATTAAGAACAAATGTAGCAGCTTCACTGCAGAATTCATTTTTTCATGAAGATACAAATTAAATCCCTGGAGTAAATTTTCAGCGTGATTATCAGGGATTTAGCTGTGCAACTCATTAGCATTATTAGAAATCACTTGACTGAACCCTGCATGCATCATGTTTAATGGAAAATTTTCAACATCACTTGATTGTTCCCCCCCCCCCATCATCTCTAACCTTCACTGGCTTCATAGCTCCAAATCCGTTCAAAATGGTCCTTGTAGATTTCAAACTGTTCTAGGGAATTGCTCCACCTTCACACACACCCACACCGAGTGACGTACATCCACTTCACCTTTATGTCTCTTCCTGTACTCCTCACTCCAAAGGTAAGTCTACACTGCCCACCAGATCAGCGGGCAGTGATTCATCTATCGGGGATTGATTTATCACATCTAGTGTAAACACAATAGATCGATCCCCGATTGCTCTGCCATTGACTGCTGTACTCCACCGCGGTGAGAGGCGGAAGCAGAGTCGACGGGAGTGGCAACAGTTGACCTTGTGCCGTGAAGACGCGAGGTAAGTCAACTTAAGATAAGTTGACTTTCGCTACGCTATTCTCGTAGCTAAAGTTGTGTATCTTAGATTGATCCCCCCGCCCCAGTGTAGACCAGGCCTAACTCTTAGGCCTGCTCTATGCTACACAGTTAGGTTGACGTAAGGCACATACTTTCCTTGTGGTAAGTATCTGAAAGCTGCTCACTTTGAGTAAAATTATTGAGAGGAGGGAGGTGAGGAAGCAGAGACTTTGAAGGTAGCTCTAGGGAATATAGCATTTTAGTTTGGATATGTGATAGATAATAACTATAACTTACTATAGAACTGTAACAGGGCTGGCACCCACTTCTCATAAGCACCCCCTCTGCTTGGGTGTGTCTGCATTCTTTCAGTTCTGGTGACCCCTCCCAGTGGTTTCTTTAATAGCTCAGCCCTCTGGCCGAGTCACACACTATCTGCATGTGAGCCAGAACAGACCCCTTCTGGGGTATACAGTCCCTCAGGGGACTATCACAGTGCCCCTCTGGTGGGGTCTCTCTAGACCTCCCCGGGCTCAGTCTTTAAGCAGTCCCAGCCCTGGTATGGGGCTGAATCCACAGGGCTTCCCCCCCTAGAGCCACTATCTTCCTGCAGCTGTCCCTAGGCGCAGTCCCTACTCAGTCCCAGCAGTGGGCAAGGAACTCCTTCATTGTTTCCCCAGTCCCTACTAGCAAATTGTCTTTGGCTCAGTCCTAGCAGCCAGCCAGCCAAGAGCCTCTCGCTTCTCCACTACCTGCCAGGAGACTATCTTTGGTCCTGCTGCTCCTCCAGATAGGTACACAGTCCTTTCTTCTCCAGCTCCAAACAGCAACTAAGTGCTGCTCTGTTCTGCAGCTTCTTTCATATGGACCTACTGGCCACTGATTCCAGCAGTCTCTCTGATTGGTTGCTTCCTCACAACCACTTGAGGCTACTTGGAGGATCTCACCACTGCTCCTTTCCTGGGATGGGTGTAGCAGAACCCTGAGGCCTCCAGTAGGGGGCCTTTGGGCCTAGTTCACCCCATTACAACACACTGAAATATCCTAATCAATACACGAATTGCATCATCAGAATTTGACATATTCAGGGATTGAATTGAGCTGGTTCACAGCGGTTTAGTAAATGTGTGCTCCAAAAGCTAAGCTTTTGTTTAAAGAGTCTCTAGCCTTGATGGTTGTGAAGAAAATCTTCAAAATGTGAACTCAGCATTACCATGATTGCATTGATATATTCCTGAGCTCACAGATGACCTGGAATGACATGCAAACTGGACCATTTATGTGAACAAGTTAACCCTGAACTCTAATGATGATGTTTACAAATCACAGTGTCGTTCGCTATCTCACTGCTGATCAAAGCAAGCAAGAAAGGAAAGGAAGGATCATGTGAACAGTCACAGTGAATGGAGTCTTGTTTTGATGTCCCATCTGGGACAGTTTTGGTTTGTGGGTGGAGCTTAGGAAAGCATCACTACTCTTTTTCCTAATTCATCTCCTGGAGAGACAGTCTTTATTTATGACCCAGCATACATGACTCATGAGGCATAAAGCTGAAAAGAATAAAATATGTAATTGTCAGTAAAGAGTCACTTGGTGTTTGGATTCTCTTGTAAGCCACTAGTGCTCATTCATTCTCCCACCTTCTCTCTCTTGGGTTCAAGGCTAAATCTATTACTAAAATAGCCTGCTAATAAGCACTTGGCATACACCAATAATGATCAGAAAACAAAATCAATAGGGAACCATACATCCATCAGTGGTAACTGATAATTAAGAGAGAAGAAGAGCAACTAAGTCTAATGTTCAGTCAGGGTCACATGACTGAAGAGGTATGACATTGTAATTAATAGCCAACTACAATGTTATTCTAATAGTCACAAGGGAATTTCAAAATCCCTGTAATGTGTGAGTAGAATTTAAATTCCAGCTGATATGGATGCGGGGGGGATCACAACATCTACAGCAGCACTGGGCATGTGGGGCTGGGGCTAGGGCTATAAACTGTGTTGAGATGCACAGCTGAGATTTTGGACAGTAGCAGAAAAAACAAAAACCAACAACACTCACAAGCCCTCTTATACCTACTTCATGTTTTGGTTAAAAGTCAAATGTCTATATTATATATATCTCAGTTCTATATGTTTCAACTCAGTCTAGTTCTTTGGTTAGAGACTCATTTCTACTCTTCACTGATTAATACTAAATAAAAACAGAGGCGAGAATAATTTATAACTGCTATAAAGTGATGATGTAGTGAGAGCCAGCTTGCCAGCCAGCCAAACTCTGGCAGGCAACAGAACAATAGTGAAGATTACTACCATCAAAAACAATGCAGCCTGTGTTTGGTCTGTGATTTAGATCAACTTTAATTAGCCTTGCCAGATCTTATGTCAGATTCACAGATGCCAACTCACTACTATAGTGCCAAAAACATTAGCTCTACAAAGATACAATACTGTGTTTTGCACTTGGTTAGTAGCAAGAACCCCAACTAAAGAGTCACTTTAGCCATTTTGTCAAGGTTAGAAAAATCCCAGTTGAGTCACAAGAGGAAGATAACTTGCTAAAACGTCAGACAAATTGGAAGGTTTCGTACCATTGCTAATCAAATTATATAGGCTTGAATGAATACTAGAATGAATGAACTGGGCAAACTTAAATAAGTAAGTATGGAAGAAAAAGACAGATTTGTACTGACCTCCACTCACTTCTTTGGGTATGTTTTATTGTCTGTTTGAAATAGGAAGTTAATGCTCATGGTAAGTTTTTTAAGTGTGGCTCTGCTCTAAAAAAGTGACATATTTTATATATATATATATATATATATATGCTTCTTACTCAACAAATCTCCTCCTCCTGTGTATTTAGAGTCAGATCAGCCCACTTTACAAATTATACATTAATTTTATTATTTTTGTTACACTGCAAAAGTAACAGACAGTGAGTGAGCTGGACTCTCTTCTGGCTTGTGTAGCATGATGAATTGTTAAACAATTTCTGATAGCAGAATCTTTATTGGCAGTGAAGAATGAGCCAGAAACAGCTTGACTCTCAGATCCTGGGTTGAGTTTTCCAAAAGAAGGGAGGCGGAAAATCATATTTATTTGTGAACTAAGCAGTTTTCATCTGAAGTCAAAGAGCCCCACAATACCATTTTTGAAAAGATAGTTGTCAGAGTGGAACAGTGCTGTAAGGTAGATTGTAGGTACTGTACAAATATGTAAGTCAGCACAGAATTTCCCCCCTTATGACAAGTGTGTGACAGGTTCCCTTCCCTCAGGCTGCAGCCTGAAATTACACTGAACCCCCCCAACCCATCAGCAAGCTGCAGACACGCTCCCAGTCCCACACGTTCACCAGCACACAGGTAGGGACACGCCCAGCTGCAGCTACACACATAGATGCTGAGATCAGCTCTGCATGGGAAAGCTCAGCTAAGGCACTTCCCAGATCCTAAGGCATGCCCCCCCGCCCCAGAGGGTAAACCCAAAATTATACCATCTGTGCTGCACAAAGAACTGTACAGTGTATGCTCATGAAACCCACCCCCTCCCTCAATGTGGGATATGCAACAGCTTCCCCCCCTTCCCTCAGTTATGATTTCAAAACAAAGCAAGTTTATCAAATGACAAAAGATAGATTTCAAGTGATTATAAGGGATAGCAAACAGATCAAAGCAGATTACCTAGCAAATAAACAAAAATGCAGTCTAAGCTTAATATGCTAAAGAAATCAGATATAACTAGCAAATTCTCACCCTAATTGTTAGTTTAGGTCATTTGCAGAGATTCTTGAGGGCAAGCTGCAGTTGCTTGCAGCTTAAAACTCCAGGTATTCCTTCCACAAACTAGAAATTCTTCTAAGCTGAGTTCAACCTGTCTCCCCCAATTCAGTCCTTATTTCTTAGGTGTTTTCAGCAGTCATCTTGGGCAGGAAGTCAGTGAAGAACCGCCACGATCATGTCATTGCCTTAAATAGCTTTTGCATATGGTGAGAACCCTTTGTCTCGCAGTTCGATTCCCATGCCTGTCAGTGGAAAAACATTGGCATTCCAAGATGGAGTCCAGTACCAGCTGATCTGGTCACACACCCTTGTAGCATCACAGTGTTATAGCAGCCATAACTCAGAGGCTATTTGTAGCCTCCTCAGGAAGCCTCCCCATTGGGAGATTAGCATCTTTTAAGACCTATTGTTATCCCTAATGGCCCTTCTCAGCCAGCCAGTCATCTAAACTAATTGCCTTCTGCCTAGTAGGCATTCTACAAGTGTAACCACATTTGTAATAGATGCATAGACAATATAAAACTTCAGATACCAAATAGGATAATCATATTCAGTAAATCATAACCTTCTCAATGATATCTCACATCATGCCATAATCATATTACAATAATATCTCTATGAAGAATATCTATCATAGTGTCACAGAATGATTACCACATTCTTTAGGGGTCTGATTCAAAACTCACTGACGTCAATGTGAATCCTGACTGTAATGGGTTTTGGATCAGGCTCCCTTCCCCCTAAGATGAGATGTAAAAATATAGGACATGGCAATTTACACTTGGGTTGCTAGGTGTTAGGTAATGATCCCTATATCACCCACTCCCAACCCTCTGCGAAAGATCAGTTCATTCGACACCATGGAGGAAGGGAAAACCCATCTGAACCTATCTTTGCAGTCTTGTGATGTCCACACTGTGCCAGTATTGTCACAAATAGTGTCATTTAGTGAAAAGGAACATAGACAGTGGGGGGAAGGGGAGGGGGGGAAAAAAATCACACAAATATCAAACCACTATTTTTGTCCATAGGCAATATGATAGCTTCTAAGTACAGGTATTGCAGAAAATAAAGGGTGTCCTTGTCAGTATGTTAAAAGTGACAATGTGTCAAATTCATCCATGGTGTAAGATGTTAAAAATCAGTGGAGTCACACCAGGGATGAGTTTGGCTCACTGTATCATCAGTGTCTGAGTTCACAGCTGTATTTGCAGCAGCACTGGTGTATTTAGAGTCACCTGATATAAATCAATCTACACAGATACTCCTTGGTTAGCACATGGTAATACTCAGCCACTCTGAGAATGTTATCTGGAATAAAAGCTTGAAGCAGGAGAGCTTTATACCTGCCAGTGGCCACATCCCATCGGAACCAAGAGGTTCATTTCAGCGAGCAATACACAAGGGAATCCAGCCATCCTCCCAGTGTTCTATTATAACTGGGAAGAGACAGGTCTGATGGTGTTCTAGCACAGAGTGGGCCTTTCCGCAAAGGAACCCAGTCATGCCATAGATCCAGGAGCTCTAGGCCACTCCAGCAGCAGAGTGGA
Organism: Chelonoidis abingdonii; assembly: GCF_003597395.2. Classification (NCBI taxonomy): domain Eukaryota; kingdom Metazoa; phylum Chordata; order Testudines; family Testudinidae; genus Chelonoidis; species Chelonoidis abingdonii. The sequence continues at coordinate 16,637,944 of NC_133777.1, forward strand.
AAAGGGGACAATATGGCTTCCTGTCCCATCATCACTTGCCTGCACATGTTGGGGCCCCACACCAGCAACCTTCGAGGACTGCTCTAGATACACAGGAGTTTACTGAATCAGAGCTGAAGTCCACCTGGTCCCATATTCTGTCCCCAACAGTGGTTATCAGCAGATGCTTCAGAGGAAGGTACCAGAAACCTCGCAGCTGGCAGAGACTTTATGCTGTTCCACTGTCACTCCTTTAGAAAGTGAGGCTTTGGTGTTATTTGTGACCCTAGTATGAAGGGAGAGGACAGAGTAATGGCAGGAACTCCTAGGTATTGTAAATTCTTCATCTTTTGTAAAATGTAGGGCTGTCACCCGCCATCTTTAGAGCCAGATTCTGGCACTCTTGCTCATGCTGACCAATGCCTTTCATTTCAACAGGACTACTGACAGCTTAAGGTACAACTCGATAGGGAATAAGACCCTGTCTCAGCCACTGGTGGCCAGGTACTGGTATATCTGCACCAGTGCTAACTCCTAGCGTAGACAAGGACAATAGTTGTAAACAGCAATTTGCACCAGATAAACTGCACTGGTACAATTTAGAGTGGTTGTTTCTGTCTGCACTAGGGGCTTACACTAGTTCAGCTGTACTGATGCCTGACCTTCAATGGCTATAATCAGGGTAAAGCCCCCTTGTAGATAACAGCCCAAGGTAGTAGAATTTCTTACTAAGAAATTAATAGACATAGCTCATCTCTACTTTTCTCATTTAGTCTGCATTTCTGCTCCCCTCCCCAACCCTTTTGCTCAACCTCTCATTTTCCCCCTCTATTAACTCACACCTGGACTGTACAATTTTTACAATATTTTTTAAAATCACACTGTAGAAATGGCTAGAGTCATTTATTAGATAAAAAACCAAAAAACATGGTTACTTACCTTGTAACTCTTGTTCTTCGAGATGTGTTGCTCATATCCATTCCAGTAGGTGTACGCGCCGCGCGTGCACGTTCG
>NC_133777.1:16639036-16718455 GCF_003597395.2 Chelonoidis abingdonii
GGCGCCACTCTAGGGGGCGACCTGCCGGCCCGCTTGAGTTGCTAGGGTAAAAGTTTCCGACGAACGTGCACGCGCAGCGCGTACACCTACTGGAATGGATATGAGCAAGCACTCGAAGAAGAACAATAAAATACAGATGAGTTAAAAAAACTGGATAATGTTTGGGAGTTTCAACTGAGTTTTGAGGGTACCACAAAATGACAAAAGAGGGAATGGGGCAGGCGATCTGCTAAAAATCAATCCCCTAGGAAAGGTTCGTACAAATCCCTGCAACCCAAAAGGCCTCACTGTCTTTCTTTGCAGAAGAAGGAAGTTAGATCTTTGGTACCCATATGTACTCCTGTACATTGATATACTGTAGTATGCACGCTCAAACTGCTGCCTGAGAATTAATTCTTCCCATTTTCATTTATTCACAGCTAAATTGGATTTTATCCTGCGGGTCTCCAAAAAGCCTTTCACCTAAACGGGGACAGATTTTGTGAGACACTGCCAGAAGATGAATACTGTAACTCTTAAGAAACTCTTGAAGTAGCAGACTTGGGTATTGTGTTACGCACGGCATGAGTGTGTGCCTTGCTCAGCTTGTGCAGCTCTTACTTACAAGACAGCTCCACTGTGAGCTGGAATGAAATAAAAGGAAAATGCTTGGGAATTCAGGCTTTTGATAACTCATTGATGGCCAGGTGCAGCCTGCTATTAAATATGATTGTCAGTAGTTAAAGAAGTGTTGTTAAAACAACCCAATTAATTAAAATCCCCTACAGCATCACATTCAACTAGTTAAGTATTTATTCAAGTACCTGCCTATATCGGTTATATAACTCATTTTGCACTCCAAGAATGTTTAATGAAATGTTTATAACACTGCTGGACCATTACAGTACTTGCAAGCTAGACAATGTCCTGGAGATAGTATTTTAGACTTGACATCCACAATGACCATGTTTGCTCAAAACCTCAACTGTGTCCAAGATGACTGCAAGCCACAGTGTTAGCTAATGCAGTGATAATCTTTCGAAAGAGAGTGAACGACTTAGGCCAATCTTTGATCTCCATTCCACTGTCTCTCTCCTTTTCCAAAAAACAAAACAAGGTGGGTGAGGTAATATCTTGGTTGAATCAACTTCTGTTGGTGAGAGAGAGAGAGAGAGAGACCAGTTTCCTAGCTTACACAGAGCTCTTTTTCAGATCTGTGTAAGCTTGTATCTCTCACCAACAGATGTTGATCCAATCAAAGATATTACCTCACCCACCTTGTCTCTAATATCCTGGAACCAACATGGCTAGAACAACATTGCATACAAAAAAATCCCCAAAACAAACAAAAAACCCAACCCCAAATCATTTCAGGCAGAAGTCTCCACTTTGCTGCAATTGGCAGACTCACACTGGAGTTCCTTACATGGAGTAGAGCATCAGAGAAGAAAATTTTCTCCTTTATTGGTTCCAGGTAGTGTAGATAATGAGGACAGGGGGACAATCTTAGAAGGAAAAATTCATGGAAGGCTTTCCTGACCCCAAGCAATAGCTGTGTTATCCATAGTTAAGGCTAAGATTTAGTCATGGGTATTTTTGGTAAAAGTCATGGACAGGTCACGGGCAATAAATAAAAATTCATGGCATGTGACCTGTCTATGACTTTTACCAAAAATACTTGTGACTAAATTGCTACTTCAGGGGCCCTGTGGCTCTGGGATGCCCCTGCTCCAGTGTTGGGGGTTGACCGCCCCCTGTCCACTGCTCCCAGGGATTGCTCTCCGGATGGCCGCTGAGCACCCTGGACCATTGCTGCAGCCATCCTGGGACCACTGCTGTTCAGGCGATCCCCAGGGTACCCCCAAGACCACTGCTTGGGTGCCCCCTGGAGCCAGCCACACCACACGCTGTTCTGGTGGTCCCTGGAGCCAGCTGCCTGTGGCTTCTCAAGTAGCAGCTGGTGCGGCAGGCCCCGGGGACCGCAGGAGCAGCTGGCCCCAGGTTGCTCCAGCAGCAGCCGGTGCAGCTGGCCCTGAAGTCAGCTGCACCAGCCGCTGCAGAAGTGACAGAGGTTGCAGAAAGTCATGGGATCCGTAGTCTTATCCATGGTCACAAAGCACAAGGGGGCTAAAGGTAATAGTCTGAAAGTTACAGGGCAGCATTAATTTTCAGAAGTTGCGCTGGTTAGCTACAGGAACATAGAGTAGTTGCCCCCTGTTCTGTTCACCACCAACTCAGAGGACATGCATGGGCATGCCATGTGTCCAATGCCCCCTCCTTACGAAGATCGAGGGCTTATTTGGGACTTCAGCCATACTCATAGGTCTTGTACTAGCCCTTTGCACAAGGCATCACCAATCTGTGAACTAAGTTACGCACATGTTTAAGTATTTGCAGGATCAGGGCCTAAATAAGTTACAGGTTAAAACATTCAGACTATTTATGTATTTCATGATGATATTAATATTTTAAGTTGCATTTTATGAAACTACACAAACAATAATGGAATAAAAAGCATAGCAGAATCATTGGTTTCTGTGGAAACTGAGTGGCATTGCAGTATATTACCAAATCTATGTTTCTACGAAATCAAACATACCACAATTTATATTGACATTTAATATAGATATTGTAGCCTGCAGGAATAAGAAATGAAACTAATTAAGTTTAATAATTCAAGAGGACCTGGTATGCCCTCTTGCTACACAGAAGCTAGTTGTCTTTCGCCTCTCCCTCATACACAGGCATTATAAAGTTTATTCAAGAAACACCAAATGTAAAATACATTAAGAAACAGTTGCAATTACATCCCCTTTCTAAGACATAGAAAAATATACAGGTGCCAGATCCTCAGCTGACAGACTACTGGAGCTTCTGTAACTTTAGTTGAGCTTTGCCAGTTTATGCCAGCTCAGGATTCGACCTGTTGAATCATAAAAAAGGGATTCATCCTATAATCCATATTTTTACCATAGTGATAGGCACCTTAGAAATATCTGAGAGACATACTGGAAGATACAAATGGATAGCTAGACATACAAAACTCCTATTGACTTCCCAGTGGAGCTATGCATAGGTAAGGGCTGGAGGAGCAGGCCCTTGCACTTGTTACCTGCTGTATCTATTCAAGAGGGGTACAAATAAATATTTATTTACAGACTGTCATTTGATTCCAATGGGAGAACAGCACTCTTAGAATCTTCATCAATCCCTGCCATCGACATCTGCCACTCTTTGGCTCTTACTCACCTCCTAGTCCAAAGCATGATTGTTGAGCTCAGAATGCCATCAATATTAGAGATTGAGATACTTATGGCAAAATGCACATAAGATGCTGCACACCACTATTGCTCAGCGCCGGGCAGGCTCCATAGGGAGGGCATTTGCATCCACAGTTTGCTGTGGATGAGCATCACAGGGCGCACCACTCACCACTTGCGTGGCACCTCCTCCTGGACATGCTGGGGATTAGCTCTTGAGGCCGACCCTCCTTCCCATGGTCGCACACTGTCACTCCATCGCTCTCTCTGGTCTGCAGTCCCTCTCTCACTCCAGGAACTGCAGCATCCTCTCCCTGACTCAGCCCTCCAGCCTGGTGACTCAGCATTCCCGCCTTCTGGGGTATATCAAAGTCTTTCCTTCAGCACTCCTAGGCAGTCTTCCCATTCACTGCCTCAGATGTCACTCCTCCAGTGGCTGGTAGGAGAACCCTGACTCACCCTCTACTCTGGGTTCCAGTCCAGGAACCCTCAACCCAGCAGTTCTGGGCTTTACTCTCCCAGCCCTCATTACTCCTTCTCTGGACTGCTTCCTACCACTCCTGATTCCCATCCAAACATGCCTCCCTCTTCCCAGGGAGTGACTGGCCTCTCCCAGCAGCAGCCTTTGTCTCTTGTCAGCTTCCTGGCTTTATAGGCCCTGCTTGTTCCTGCCCAGCTGAACATGCTTGCAATCACTTCCCTGCTCCCTGACTCTTCCTCCAGGTGAAGCCTGTGGAGTTAATAGGCCTACCTGGTCATTTTAACCCCTTTCAGTCCTGTGTGGGGTGGACACCCCATCACAATGGGGCCCAACACCCAATGCGAACAGGACACCACAGATAAGGGACTTGAAGACAGCCCAGTGGAGGGACCACCAGATCCAAAATCAAAAACAGCTACATAGCACATGCAAAGGAATAGGGGCCAATACCCCAGTCATGGAAAAGTGGCCAAGGAGAGGCTTTGCAACAGCCTGCCTACAGGCTGAGGGTTGAATTTAGTCTCCCCAACATTTACATAGTTTCCCATACAAGTGCAGATACTCAAGCTTTGTGCATGAGGGGGTTAGAGTGTTTGTGAATTTTACCTGTAATGAAAATTACTAAACTGTTCATTCATTCACAGCTACTAAAACCCATATTACTGTCCTCAGACTCATAATGATCTTTTAATGCCAGTTGACAAAATTAGCCTGGTGGTCAGAAAAGGCTAATGCTCATTATACTAGAATATAGTTTTACTGTTATCATGTCCACCACCTCCTTCTCCATGTGTTTTGTTTCATCCACTCCCTGTAACCTAGATTGTAAGATCTGCAGAGCAGAGACTATCATTCGTACAGAACCCAGCACAATAGGGCCCCATTTTTGGATTGGAGCTATTAGATACTGCCATTACACAAATAATAAATGAACAATCATTTAAAATCTATTTTTGAGAGTCTTAGAAAGGTTATGAGATGGCCAATCACCTGATATAGTTGAAAAACAAAGATGAAATTACAAGTAGGTTTTATCTAAAGGGATCAATATATTTAGAAATTTTGTACTGAGAGTAGAATTCAAAAAAGGAAAACATATATACGAATATTTTGCATTTTGTAAGTGGCACAGTGTGAATCACTCAGATTTAACACTCACAAAGTGTACAAACAATACTTCAGTTTTTGCCGTATGAATTTAAAGAAAAACCCAATGTGCCACCAAATTAAAATAAAAAAAAAATACATCACAAGCTGCATCTACTGATTTTACTTCCAAAGACTCAGATATATTAACTTTGCTTGATGTACTATGTGACTGATTAAATAAAACATCAATAAGCTCTAACCTTAATTAAGGATCTGTTCAAAGCCTACACTTGTAATCTTTTGCGCAGAAGGTAAAGAATTATAAGATATACCCTTTTTAAAATGATCATTGTACAAAATTTTGCCTTTTATTTTCATTAACAGTACAGCACTTAATCTTTAAAGATCCAAATGTTGCGTTAGATTATCTTGCCAACTAATAAAAGGAATTGGTTTTTAATTAGGTTACCTGCAGCTAATTCTTCCTTCATTATTTATTACAGTTCCTTTTTTCCCTTTCCTTTATATAACTACCACTGATAATATTCTACATATACATGTGCCTATACGCTTATACAGAATGGCATGTAATCATATAACTATCCCTTATTCTTTCTCCCACAACCCAGCATGCAATATAAAAATCCCACATGAGACTGGAACATTCACGCATAAAGACATGTGCATATAGGCACACACTCCTCTCATAGCCAGAGTATGACTCAAATTATCAATAAATATGTACAAAACATTAAATCATGTTAGAACATACAGCACTATTGTGTGGTAAGTACATTAAAATACCAAACAAGCTGATTGCCATATTTATATCTACAGACTCACAACAATGTAAGCCAGGAAGGGACCTCAAGAAGTTATCTAGACATCTGCCACTCCCCTCCCTTCCCACACTGAGGCAGGATTAATTATACCTATATATAAATTATTGCTGAAGTTAGCTTTTAAATGTATGTGTAATATGTGCAGTGTGGGATTCATCCTCCTGCTAGCAGTTACGAGAGTCATATAGGGAGCTGGGTGAATAAGGCAGAATATTTGTGCGAATATTCACATTTTAAATAAATTACCATTGGCTATGTCTTTGCCCTCTTTCTGTTCACTTACTGTGAGCATCTTGGCAATCACGTTTTGCTGGCAAAAATGTCAGCAGAAAGTGAATCGCAGTGTTACCTGTGGAAGTATTCTAGCAGCTGGCATGACTGGGCATTCTTCAAACAGTACGCTAGGATTTACCTGAGCAATCACAATTCAGCAGCATGGCCTGAATTTTAAATAGCTATGATCCCTCCATACGGATCACAAATTCAAAGAGATAGTCACTGGCTAAAGTCAAGTAGTGCGTAAATGGGGAAATCTTGATCAACTAATGGGCTGAAAGAGGCTAAACACATTATTTGTTGCCCGTTATTCCCTTGCATGTACATCTCAAGGTTCATCTCTACCAGGCAGCTCAGGGGCTATAAAGAATATTCACATTAGTAACAGCTTGCAGGATTAGGATGATAATTCTGTGTATTTCTTTCCCACGCATAATATTTCCTTAATGTAGTTTTGTTGTGTGCGTTTCCTTGTTTTTCTTAGCTAGGTTGACTCATTTAGATGGTCCTCAAGTAAAGAACTTTCTCTAATTAGATAATTAGCGTAAATACCAATAATTGTCTACTCATAGCACATCATCTTTTCATTGTGTTATGCTTTTGCAAAGTTTTATAAAATTTGTGAGAAAATTAATGACTGTGTCTGTGCGTTTCGATAAGTTGTATTTTACCATACATTGGAATTATGTAATTGTGCAATGAAAATTAATTCATTCTGGTTATGTGCCTGCATCCAGGTACAGCACTGGTTCCATCTACGTGTCGCTGAAAAGAGACATAAGTGCTGATAGTAGTATTATTTATTTGTACTGTGGTAGTGCTTGGGAGCCTCAGTGATGGACCAGGACCCTAGTGTGCTATGCAAGAGAAAGAGACAAGCTCTACCCTAAAGAGTTTACAATCTATTAGGAGGTCCCTTTTTAAATATGCTTGAAAAAATACATCTTGAACTAGGAAGGACTCTTCCACGTGATCCATGTTTATATAGCCCAGAAAAATCTAGAAAGCTGGTGTCAATCCAGAGAAATGGCATTAATTCTTGCTTTTGAAAGTCTGGGACAAGGGTGCCACTTGCCTAGTTTCAAAGAACATAAGAATGGCCGTACTGGGTCAGACCAAAGGTCCATCTAGCCCAGTATCCCGTCTGCTGACAGAGGCCAAAGTCAGGTGCCCCAGAGGGAGTGAACCTAAAAGGTAAGGATCAAGTGACCTCTCTCCTGCCATCCATCTCCACTCTCTGACAAACAGAGGCTAGGGACACCATTCCTTATCCATCTTGGCCAATAGCTGTGATGGGTTAGATCACAGAAACCCCACCCCTCCCAACCCTGGGAGCTGCCACCTGATGTGCCAAGACTACTACTGCCCCTGCTTTCCTGCCCTGGCAGCCTAGGACCCCAGCACCCTGTTTTGCTGAGCCAGACACGCCCATCTGCTCCAACAAAGACCCAGGGTCTGAATCACATCCCCAAACGGCTGTAGGCTCAACTGAAAGCAGTTTACAAAAGCGTTCTTGTCTTTAACACTCAGATGCTCAACTCCCAGTGGGGTCCAAACCCCAGATAAATCTGTTTTACACTGTATAAAGCGTATACAGGGTAAACTCATAAACTGTTGGCCCTCTATAACACTGATAGAGAGATATGCACAGCTGTTCCCCCCCCCCAGGTATTAATACATACTCTGGGTTATTTAATAAGTAAACAGTGATTTTATTAAATACAGAAAGTAGGATTTAAGTGGTTCCAAGTAGAAACAGACAGAACATAGTGAATTACCGAACAAAACAAAACAAGCAAGTCTATGTCTAACACAGTAAGAAACTGAATACAGATAAGGTCTCACCCTCAAAGATGTTTCAATATGTTTCTTTCACAGACTGCACACCTTCCTAGTCTGGGCACAATCCTTTCCCCTGGTACAGCCCTTCTTTCAGCTCAGGTAGTAGCTAAGGCTGCCCCACTTTGTTCTGTTCCACCCACTTATATATCTTTTGCATAAGGCGGAATCCTTTGTCCCTCTGGGTTCCTCCCACCCCACCCCACCCCCATCCAAAAGCAGTAAGTGAAAGATGGATTCCAGTTCAAGTGACATGATCATGTTACCCACTTGCCAGCACACACATGTACAGGAAGACTTGCGGGTAAAACAGCAATCTGCAGTCAATTATCCTGGTTAATGGGAGTCATCAAGATTCCAAACCACCATTATTGCCCACACTTTGCATAATTACACTAGGCCCTCAGAGTTATATTTCATATTTCTAGTTTCAGATACAAGAATGGTACATTTATACAAATAGGATGATCACACTCAGTAGATTATAAGCTTTGTAATGATACAGGAGACCTTTTGCATGAAGCATATCCCAGTTACATAAGCATATTTTCATAAAATCATATAAAGTGCAACGTCACAATAGCCATTAATGGACTTAACCTCCATGAATTTATCTAGTTCTCTCTTAAACCCTGTTATAGTCCTAACCTTCACAACCTCCACAGGCAACAAGTTCCAGGGGTTGACCGTGCTCTGTGTGAAGAAGAACTTCCTTTTATTTGTTTTAAACCTGCTGCCCATTAATTTTATATGGTATGCTGTTTTTCCAAGTATAGCTTGCACTCTCATTTTTCCAGTCTACATACAGATTGTGGCAACTGAGGCAACTGCCACCTTCACAGGCTGCAGAAGGGCACTGAAGAAGGGGCAGAGTACCCAGCCCACAAAGTGTCTCTGTAGGTGCTTGGGGAAAACACAAAGCGGGCAACTACTACAACCTACAAAGGCTGCAGCCCTGCTCTCTCCAAAAGCCAGAATGTGCAAAGTAATAACAGAGGAGAGAGGGACAGGTCATTGTCCATGCCTTTTTGGGTAATTACTGCCTCTGTCAACCACCTACCTTGCACTCATAGGCCCAGCTCTGTTAGGAATGGCATTACTGCATGGCTCTGCTAGCACAAAGGGGCTGTAAAGCCAATTTAACCAGCTACCAAGAACTCTCCTAGTGTAGGGGATCTCCCTATGTGGCACAGAGCTGACCCGGTGATTCTATCTTTCATATACCCCTCATGGCTCCAGTTAGGGGTACGTGCAGAATCTCTCTGCATGCCAGTAATTGAGAATAGTCAGAACAGCCCCTTAGGCCATACACAGCCAGGCATATGTAGCCCCTGGCTCTTATCCTAAAGACTCTTTGGATCCTGAGCCTAATACTGGGGCGGGGGGTGGGAGGCAAACAGCTCAGTAGCACCTGAAGACTGGGATATTGGCAAGTCCAAGGAGTAGGATGGTGGATGGCAGGTCAGGGCTCCCTGCCCTGGAGATGCCAGACTATTACCCTACATCTCTCTCTGGTAAATGTATTAGAATTATTTGGTTTCCCCCCCCTGGAATTACAAGATTTAAATTCCTATTTACCTCCCAGAATAATTGCCTGGTGCCACACTGTGTTACACCCCAGATAAATCCCATCATGAAATATTGATGTCAGGCTTTTGCAGCTAGAAGTAGGCCAGGTGTCTTGAAGCAAAGCTTTTTATTTCTGTGGGGAATTTCTCAGCAGGTGCTTGAATTTACAATAGGATTGTGTTACCATAGAATCAGCTAGGGCAAGTCTATCTGGATAACAGAAACCCTTGCTGTTGCAGTGTAGCTACCAGTTCCTCACTGACATTTGCATTTGGAACACCAGATTTGTAGAAACACGTATCTTCAAAATTGGTTTCTCTCCTAAAACATGGAATCCAGTTGTAAAAAAACAACAAAAGACCCTTCCACTTTAAATATAAAGAAGTCTCAGTGGGTGTGTTACAATGTGACTTGTTGCCATGAACTACATTATAGCATTTTCGTGACTAATGCTTGCAGCATTAGTGTTACAGGTATTTCCCAAGGGAGCAAGAATGAGAAAAATCAAAAGAGTTATGATGTTTCTCTGTTTCCTTTTGTTCCTTAGGGCCCTGATCCAGAACCCAGTGAAATTAATGCAAGTCTTTCCATTGAGTGTAGACAGCTTATATTTATAAAGATTGTTGCATTAGTGGCTAAGCCTCTTTTTCACTCTTTGTTCAGCTTTTAAAAAATGCACCTACAGTATAGAAATCAAAGTAGATTTAAATACTGGTACATCTAGACGCATTTAGTCATGTGTACATTCTACTTCAGGGTAATTATTACAACTAATTGCCTTTTGTTGATTTACATACAGCATTTTAACCAATATGAGTACAGCAGAGGTTGCCTTTATAAACATTGTACATCATGGCTGCAAGTGTAGATGAAATACAGTCTTCTGATGGCATAACAGTAGTGAGATAGGAGAGTTCCCCTCAGTAGTCATGCGGTTTCTGTTGCATATGTTACAGTAATTCAAACTCATCTTTGATATGTCCTCCACCTTAGCCAACAGTAACACCAGCGAAGAATTTGGACTATTATGTTTATGCAAAGGAATATTTGTTACTGGTTTTTATTACATGATCTATTTATATACATTTCAAATGCTGCATTGTGTTGTCTGATATTTCTTTGCAGTACTCTGGCCTTGAATGCAGAGGGATAGATATGTGAAGATTTTGGGTAACCCATACCATAAGGCTACCGTGAAACTGGTACTTGCTGTAAGTGCTTGAGTTTTAAGGAGCTGGTAGAAAGAGGTAGTCAGACGATGAATTTCCAGAGACAGCAGAAGTTCACATCTTTCAAAAACTAAATGGAAAGACTATAAAGCTGTGGATCTAAACACTACAAAATAATATTTTGGGAATCTCCGTATATGCGAGTCTCATTCTGGCTAGACACACTTTAGGAAGAGGAAATCCATGAGTAGGAGACAGAGATTTGGCAACAGTTAACAAAATAGAGCAGGAATTCAATAAAGTCAATGTGAGACCTGCCTGAGCACGTGCAGGGAGAATTTGGACATATCACAAGCACCCGTGAATGACTTGTTCCTCCACTCAATCTAGTCTGGTTTGCTATAAGTCATCATATCTCCCCAATCCTGGCCACCAATAAGCCTTATCTTGCTTGTTGCAAAACTAGTATATTTTTAACTGGTAGCAGTGAATGGTGGATAGACATTCAGAAATCCCATTGGTTGTCAAAGACTATTAATAATGGGCCACATTGTGATATGCTTACTCACTTAGCGAAGGACCATGCACCACAGGCACCCCCACTGATTTCAGGGGGACTATATCTATAATAATGTACTACTCAATGTGAACAAGGTTATTAGAATCTGGACCAATAATATTAGTTAGCTGGTCAAATAATTTGAAGAACTAGGAGTTCAGATTGCTAAAAACATAGCAAAGAATATAAAAATATACAAAATATAGGGCCTCGTTCTAATAAATACTATTGGTCTTGGATCCTGATTTAGCAACGTGTTTAAACATATTTTCAGTTTAGTCCATCCCTATTCAGAGCACAGCACTTAGGTATGTGCTTAAAGCTCAGCATGCACCAGAGTCCCATTGAAGGCAATAGGTTTTAGGTGCTGTCCTGTGACTAGAGGCTTATGTTCAGTAAGGCTTGCAAGATAAGGGTCTTAGTATTTACTTGGCTTACAGGCAAAATATTGTGTCTTCATGAAAAGACTCTTCTTCTCTGATGATTCTGCATTCAAATTTTTGCCACTTTTTCACTGCGAAGTCTTAATTAACTGAGCTCCCTTTCTAAGACAGAGGTAGAAGAAGTCATTAGTAATGCAGTCGTTTCCCCAGTAGAATTTTAGTTCTTTAACAAGAAAGCTAGGCTATAGACTAATGTAACAAATTTGACTTTAATATTCTGGGTGAAAGCAAAAAAAGTTATTGCAGCAGTGCTGAGATTTGTGAGCCTTGGAACAGCCTCTGTAAATATTTGCCAGTGCTGTAATTTATGCATATCGTGTCTGATACAATATGATTTTACACTAATATACAGAAGCAAGTCTGCTTACTTTGCTGCAAAGAAGGGACATAACACTATATCATTTTTCTACAATAGTGGGATTTAGTTAAAAAAACGCATTCACTTCATTTGCATCTAGTGCAGGAAAACAAAGACAATTCTTCATTTTTATTTAAATGGTACTGAGGCAAGTTGTAAAACAATGAACTTGTGGTATGAAGATACTGAGCAAGCGGATGAACTATGATAAAAACTGCTTGATAGGAATAAAGCTGAAGCAGGTCAATACATACACTATTCCAAAGTACCTAGTAATAAATCCACCAAAGCTATAAATAAAGCTGTTGCCCTCCTATATCTTCTCAGACATAGTATTGAGGACAACAGTGTACAAATTGGGCTGCAGAGAATTCAAATGTAATATGTGCTACCAAAGGCTATGGCAATGTCAGAAAGATGTCAAGCAAGGAACACAATGATAGAAAGAAAAACTGCTGTTGCAGTCAAGTTATCAAAAGAGAGTTTGAACTGGAAAAAATAATAAGTGAAAAGAGTAACAAAGTTAGAAATATAGCTAGAAAGAGAATTCAGGAGAAAGACAGACCTGTGTAACACTGAAGAAAAGAGAATATACTTGAAGAGATAAAGCCGAACACTAAAGATTATTCATTTCCACTAATACGGATGCAATCAAACCCAAGCCAAAAAATGGATGGGGGAGAGAGACAGAATCACATCAGTACTGAAGTGCAAAAAATGTTGAGAGGTTTGTGCTCAGTCTTAAAGGCAAAGGCTTTACCTATCTGAGGAGGTTAGTATATCCAGAGTTATTTTAGGAACTGTAGAGAATATTGTCACTGAAGGAGCTGGTGTATGGAAATAATGATAGGAGAACAATGGAGACATGATTTTCTCCCCAGAGTCTGGCTGGGGCGGGGGAGATCCAACAGGCTATTCAGAAGAACATTGGGCCATAATAAGCCATCAAGTTTTAAGACACCTCGGTTAGAGTTTATGTGGTGGTCTGCTTTAAAAAATAAATATAAAAAAGAAGTTGATGGCACAAAATGGCTCATTGGTATGAAAAGCAGCTGAAGAAAATGAAATTTTTCCGCAGTCTGTGAAGTTAAGGGTTATGATATGCATTTAATACATCAGCAGAATTATAGATCGGATTCTGCTCTCACCTACAACAGTGTAGATCTGCAGTAATTCCAATACCGTCAATCAAATCACACATGTGTAAGAGCGGAGTTAAGCCCCGCCCACCTAGATTTTGCTTCTTTTCATTTAGAGAGAATGAATGTTCTAATCATTTTGGAAAGTGCCCATTTCAGTTAGTTATGAATACAAATGTAGTAGGTATTGCATGAAAGAACTGCCAAGACATCACACACTGCCCTGTTCATTTGAATTTCCCGGGGGACAGTGATTTTCACCTTTTTTGGAGCATTAAACATCACAGACATGTGGGTTTTACTGTGACTTAGTAACTAGCTGGGAACAACGAAACCAACCCTTACAAAGGAAAATAGTAAAGAAAGTGAGCACAAGTTCCTTGCCTCTATTCATAGACTCCAAGACAACAAATGATCACAGTATTCCAACTAGACCATAAGCAGAGTGGTGCTCTGGTTTGCAACACTCTCCCTAACGGTATGCTTAGAACTGAGTTTAATGCATTTATCCACTTCTCTGTAGCATCACTTTGACTATTTGACAGAACTCGATTATATCATGATCTCCATTGTATTTAATAGTTGAGTCATAGCGAAGGTCTTCTACATTTTCAGCAATCTCCTGCAGCCCCTTAACTGACAGCATTGCCTGTATCTTAAAGTGGACCCCTTTCCTCTAATAAACCTAAAACACTATCAAAACAAGACACTCCAATAGGGAGAGTATGAGAAAACAAACATGATAGATGTGTAGTCACACTGTTTTATGTGCCACTGGACGGTGCTCAGATAGTATGTAATGAGCAAGGTCCAAGAACCTACTTAGAATACCCATTCACATAATTAAAAAAATACTCTGCAGCGGGAATTTACACAAATGCAAAGTTAAAATCAAAATTTTGAATTTTAGCCCAACTAGCTGCTTGAAATAAAATGGCAGCTCATAGCAGTGCTATCAAATTCCAAATATAAATTGAAAACTTTTTTTATATAAAAAAGTTAAACCAACTAAAGGGCTCATAGCTCCCTTTTCTATCTGGGATGATGAAAGCATAAAAATACCATTGGACATAGTGATGCTGTATAGAATAGAACAGCTGAGTGCTGCACACATTTTTAATACTTAAAGGATAGCTACAGTCTCTCTCCTGAGAACTGATAACCATCTGTGACCTTTTTTAGATGTAAAACAAAGAAAAGCTACGATTAGGGATCTGTCACCAGAAACTGCCTCTCTGCTGTGTGTCAGCAGTCCATCATCCAGCCATTTCATGATAGGGATCTCACTGCAGATAACAATCCCCTAGAGAACATATGTCAGAAGGAAAGCTATTCATTTGTGGAACAAGTTTTACTGTGGTTTTCCCCTAAAGTACATAAAGCAGGAAGACAGAAAACAGTGTATATAGAATACTAGATACCATGCTTTCCAGTCATTGACAAGTATTTCAGAATTTAGTAAGATAGTGAACTGAGCATGCGTGAAGATTTAAATTGATTAAACATAATTTTACGTCATCTAATACAATGAATAGGACATAATGGATTAGAGTAAATGTACCCCTGTGGTAGGGTAAGGGGAGTCTTACCTTCTCTGCCATCTGAATGTAGCTGTGCCTCAGTTTCCCTATTCTCCAAGTAGTAGGTTTAGCCACCTGGCTAGACCAAAGAGTCCTCTCTTCCCATGTCCCAAACAAATGTCCAGATGAAATGAAGATCCAAGAATTCATCCAGCATCTTTACTGAGTGACAATCTTCTCTGCTCTCCAGGCATAACAGTGCTTCAGTGACCATTTCCATTGGTTGCTTCCCCTTGGTTGCAGAGGAATATCCAGCACTCCTATAAACCCTATGCTCTCCTGCTATCTAAACAGTGAAGCAGCTGCCTGCTCCAAAAAAATCAACTATCCTCACTTCACTTTCCACACAGGGCCACCTCCTACCTTTGCCTGCCTAGGTTTGCCTCTTAGCTTTCTTCCCTAGCACCCTGCTGAGTCCTCTTCAGCACAGCTCCTCCTGAGCTCCTTTCCTAGTTCCTTCTCTGCTAGCAGCCTCAGACCCAATTTTGGCCTGGAACTCAGTTACTGGAGCCACCCAAACAGCAATTTTCCTCTAAACTTCTCCTACTGCACTGAGCAGAAAGGAGCTCATTTATATCTCTGTCCCTTTCCCCAGCATGCACTGCTTCTAACCTATAATTCTCATCCATCCTCTGGGAACTACAGCCCCCAGAAGAGCAGGCCTCAAAGGGCTGAGACAGTAACAGAAGTGCTGGGCCTGGGCCTGTGCCTGTTGTTAAAGGGCCAGCACACCTTGTCACAGCACCAAACACAGATAAGTGGGAAACATAAGAAACAAAATAGCCTGTAGGGTTTGCATATTGATGATTTCTCATGTTCAGGGGCCATATTGGCAAATAAAATAATGTTACTCATTTTGAACCAAGAAGCCCAGAGTGGTTGGATGTTTCTGCTAATATGGTTGTCAGAGTAATTAAAAACAATGCTAGCCCTTAATTTTCCAGCATTAGGCTCCAGAGTCAACACTTAATTTAAAATGAATAGGGCAGATAACACCTTTTAGAGCTATTGGGAGAAATATAGCTCTCCCATAACAGCCCTACAAAATATCAAAATATTCTACATTAATAATCAAACCAAGATGCAGCAGTAATGCTATTGTAAGATATAGTCCTTTTGGTCCATTACTCTGGAGTCTGATAGAAGTTAGGGCGTAATTCTATCGATTATGGAGATATCTATACCCCTAACCCTCTCTAGTTGCTGTTTAGCCCAGTTTAATTCTTTGAATATTTCCTCAAATCTCCTCTTTCAGCTCCTGAATCTCTGTTGTTGCCCTTCTCCCAAAGAATTCCTTTCAACCTGTTGATATTCTGGTTTGCAGGAGCCCAGAAATGTCTCTAAGCTGCAGGAAGTTCAGAAAAGAGAAACAAAAAAAAATTAACAAGGAGCCAATGGGTCTGGGTTATAGAGAAAAGATGAAAAGAGCTAAATTACATGTCTAGAAAATTTCTGCTTCCAGGATCTTGTCTGTTTTTTTCTCCCTCTTCCTGTTTCTCCGTCTGTCACTCTCTTTTTCATAAGTACCACTCCTCTCTCTCACACACACTTTTTATTTTGCTCTGAATTCCTGAAGCCCCCTTGCCATTACATTTGAACTGAATGAGCAGCCACATCCCAAAACCAGTAATGGAAGAGGGAAACCCCCTAACTCCAACCACCAATCCCAAGTCTCAGCACACTGCAGCTCTCTCCAAAACTGAAAAGAAGAGATTGGCTCAACAACACAACCCTGCTTAGGACTGTCTCCCTAAATCTATTTATATGCTGCCTATGGACACATGGGCTGCCAAGGTTTTGCTGGCCACTACTACTAATGGAGGGGTCATCTTCTTATCACTCCCTTTCTTGATAGACATTATTGAATAATTATGTTCTGTCCTTGAAAATTGTGCTCACAAAAGCATTCTCATTTGTCTCATACTGTGGAACATTGAAGTACATCAGCAGCTAAAGATACTGGGGTTGATGTAATTACTGAGGTCTATAGAGTTGCACCAATGATTGATTTGTCCTAATAAATCAGAAATATAGTGGGTCAAATTGTGAAGCTCCTTACTCACATTCGTGAGCAGTTACTCACCTGAGTAATCCCATTAATTTCAATAGGCCTACTTATAGCAGTAACTGTTCACCAGGGTGAGTAAACGGATCACAGTCTGGCCCAGGGATATTTACTTGCACAATTAAAAATGATTATTTGGTTCTATGGACCAAATCGGACTTTCCACAAGCCATTTCCTCTTAGTTTTCATGTTCCTCTTAGTTCTCGCCCTTCACTCCTGGCAGCAATGGGACAGTCAGCAGTAAGCAATTTCCTTGATTTCCATCAATATTTTCAAGAGCAGGGAAGAACTGCACTCCTTTCTGAGTGCCACTCAGACAAAGATAAAAAGCTTGTGGGAGTGCCAATTATATTACCCTGACTGAGCTGCCTTTTGAGTGGAGAGTTTGATGGTATACATGCTGTCCTTGCAGGATGGAGATTTTGCTTTTATGCAAGTGGTTTGATCTGGTGAGATTGTTGCTCTATTCATGTAGCTGTTGTGATCATTCTGATATAAGAAGCAAAAAGCAGATTACCCAAGTCGCTCCTTACAACAGGATTTCACCTTTCTGAAAACCTATGTCCCCCATGCAGCATGGAATCAGACAGGTTAGGCCACTAGAAGTCAACAACTGCTGCTTACTGCATCAAACTTAAATCTCTCGCTGTTACCTTATGCTCCCCCTTTTTGTTCGTTGTATCCACAGAGGTACCTGCCCCAAAGAATTTACGCTGTAAATAGACGAGATAGAAAGAAAGTATTATCTCCATTTCATAGGTGAGAAACTGAGGCACAGAGAGGTAAAGTAAAACTTCACACAGGAACTTGGTGGCAGATCTGGGAAGTAAACCCAGACCTCTGTGCCTTAACCACATTTCCTCTCTATACAAATTTAGCGCACACTCCACATTTATATTAAGATATTCCCAAAATACCTGTTGCTTTCCCCAATTTGCTGAGCAGAAGGGAGCTCTTCTCTACCCCTGAGTATTCAGAATATTACTATCCCCTTTTTGGCCTGGGCTGTTCACCAAAGTTCAGCGGCCTGAAAGTTGTTTCCATTAGGAGGAGAATCTGATAGAATCAGGGATCTTTGATATGATCCGGTTTATTTACAAAGATTGTACAATGTCATGTTTCCCTAAGCAGAGGAGTAATCAAACTGCAGGAGACAGTTTCTTTGATCACAGCTCCAGGCCTCTTTCAGACAGCACTCAGCCCAAAAACTCTCTATGTAAACTTTTGTCAGGGCCACATTCCCAATGCATCTTGAGGCTGCAACTAGTGGTTCTGTCTCTCTCAGCTTCTCTGTTGTTTCTCTCCTTCTCTCTAACAGTATGAACATCAAATTGGGACAAATACTGTAGTTCCTCTGGCAATACTACCATTAAAGGAATAGTTTGGACCTCTTGATGGTGAGATCTGTTATTACTTGGCTAATAGGAACTGGCATTCCCATTCTTTCTGCCAATTCAATTTCATCCATAATATTGATTATATTTTATATTACCTGGAAAAGTATACATGGAGTTGCAATAGCTGTAGCTAACAGCATATTGTCAAAATAGATCCATTATGTATACAGAACAAACTCATAAAGAAAATAATAAAGGCAGAGACCCAACTCTCCATGCACATCTGTAACAACAAATCTAGTGTGAAATAGCATGAAATTTCCCCAGACATTCATTTTTCAAGTAACATGTCTAGAATAGATTTTTGTTGGAAATGAAATTAATATTTAGAGAAAGAATTGGGAAATTAATTAAAGCAGTGGGAAAATATCTCTTTCTGGTGATTGTGTGTGTGTGCTTTTTGCTTTTTCTTGTGCTTACGTTGACTGAGAAAAAAATAATTAAAATAAAGCAAACAACCAATAACAACAAGAAGTGACACCCTGTCTCCACTGAAGTCAATGATAAAATCCCCAATGACTTCAATAGGGTCAGGATTTCACGTCAGATGTTTGGGTCAAGTATACCAATGCACATGAGTAGTATATTTTGGTCTCTCATCTGCCCTTTGCTTATTTGTATTTAATGTGTAATATAAAATCCAGCGGGTGGACACCAATTCACCTTTCTTTGTGCTCTTACTGTCCTGTAAATTGTTCCTTGTGACTTGTTCCTGTATGTCTTAGATTTCATGAAGATGAAGTCCCTAACCACAACCACCTTACATCTCCTCCTCTTGGGTGTGACAGCCATGAGTCTCCCAGCCGTGGGGGGCAAATGGCTCCTCTTCCTCAGGCATTGGGGTCTCCTCCTCTCCTCCCGTTATAGATTCTTGACCTCGATAGATGGGGGACCCAGTTGGAAGGGAGAGCACCGTCTACTGGGTGGCCAGCAGCTAGCCTCTCCACATAGCAGTTAGTTCTCCATTCTTCTCTGGCAGTGCTATAGTTGGCTAGCGTCCTTCTTCCTGGAGATGCCCTGGGCTACAGCTAAAATGATATATGAAGTAGTCAATTCCCACTACTCTAATTTTTCGGTTATTTATGTTTCATTAGCAAGTGGCTCAGAATAGTTTTAGGAGTAAATCCCTTCTGGATGAGTCTCAAGGTCACTTCCATAGCAGTAGGCTGTGAAATCCACTGAAGCCAAGCTACTGGGTAATCTTGTTCCTTGTTAGTGCCAATCAAATCCTGTTTTCTTTTGGAGGAATCTTATGCTAGAGTTAGATACTGCCGGCTCCTTGTTAAATAATGATGATGATGGTTTTTTGCTCATCGTGAAAAACGAATGATGTCCCCTCGTGCAGAACTCATTTCAAAACTGTGAGGTTCTGTAATTGAAAGTGGCTGAAGCTAATTTGATAACCCAGTTCTGAGCACAGCCAACTAACTACCCTCCTTTTGTCCTTTAAGCAGTAATGGTTTTGTCAGGAAACTCTCATCTGCTACTTCTAAGAGATCAATTATGATGGAGTTTGAAAGCTACTCTTCTATGACAGGCCATAATTTCAATCATTACCTTCAGGGCTTTAGCTAAAGCAACTGCATAACAATAGGCTGAAAGATCTTCTGGACAAATTCTGCCCTCAGCAATGTCTGCCCTGCTCTTCTTGATTTTAGTGGTAGCTGGGTAAGCATACATAAAGGCAGATTCTGCAGTCCATTAATGTCAGTGAAAAAATAATTTTAAGTATATTTATCTAACAAACACTGTTATTTACATGGTAACACAATAAATAGACAGAAGGGATAAGAGTGATCTACCAAAGCCCACATTCTCATGAGTGCCATCCTCCATCATCAGAAGTGACTCACTATTGAACCTTGCCAACCTAAAAACCATGTTGCTGTGTCTAGAGAATATCAATAGCCTGCCATCCATTGCTCCATCCATACCCACATCAACTCAGTCTAATGGGAGGGAAAGCTGAGGGACAGAGCTATCATAGAAGTGTTATAATAATTGCTAGAACTCATGGGCAACCCATTTTTCTTTGTGTGTATGTAAAAGACTTATATAATTCGTACTGATACTAATATTCACATGGGCACAATCAAACACTCATGCTCACCCCAAGACAGCTGTCTAGATTGAAAACCACAGCTGAAGCATCTGTGCAACTTTTCAGGGATGGATAGATACGTGTCACTAATGATCCCTCTGAATAATATACCATATGCAATTGCTGGGGCTGCTCAGTACACCAAATTTTAGGGTCCTAGTGGAATGCCAGGTGTACTATGACTTAGAGTCAAGCAGGTGCTTCAGCAGCTATGTCTTGTAGACGCTACCCTGGTTGGATCCAATAACCACTCAGACACATGGTTAAGGGAAAGGTTATTTTATTAGGGCTAGCTGGAAAGGGAAAGTTGCAAATACCCTGCTACAGAAGTTTAACAGTTACCATTCAAGTGAACAAATAGTAGTTCTTGTTTGCATCCCTGCGACAGTCCAGCTGAGAGTCAGGCCTAGTGCCGAGGGCAGGCAGGGGGTGTCTCCAGTCC
Source organism: Chelonoidis abingdonii (assembly GCF_003597395.2). Taxonomy (NCBI): domain Eukaryota; kingdom Metazoa; phylum Chordata; order Testudines; family Testudinidae; genus Chelonoidis; species Chelonoidis abingdonii. Next base: position 16,659,626 of record NC_133777.1, read on the forward strand.
AATCTCTATTTGATACAAATCAATACTTGCAGGTTTTCAATCCATCTCTCATTGGCCCTTCTGAACTGGCTCTCTGCCCAGCCATGGCTGCTCCTCCATAAGTCCAACACAGACCTGCACCTAGCTATAATGTCCAGCAGTCACAGCCTGGTTCACACGCAGCTCTGCATATGGTTCTGGGGAATCTTTTCTGCCTCTCTAGCTTCCGCGCAGCTCCCAGTTTACCAGGCGGCCTCTACTTCCCCCAAACAGAGCCTGGCCACCTCTGGTTTAAGACATTTCCCCTTGCCTGGCCAGGAGAAAAGAGATGTGCCGTGGGAAAGAGGCTGATGGGAGTTATAGTACCCTGGTTAGAAGATCCATCATATGTATGACATTAGCTCAACTAGGATGGACGGAAGGTGTGATCCATACTCATAATACAAAATCCAAATCTCAGTTAGGAAATTTTGGATTTTTAAAAACTGTTACTTCATCTTCCTTCTTTGATATTCCTGCATTGTGGCATGCAGAATGCACTAGCAGCACCCCCAGCTCTGAAGAGTTTACGGTCTAGCCAGACAAGACAGACATAAGGTAGGAGAGGAAAATGGAGCCACAGAGAGTGTCAGTGACTTGTGCAGTGTCACAAAGCAGGTCACTGGCAGAGATGAAAATAAAACCCTGGTGTCCCAATTCTCAGTCCAGTTTACTATCCACTAGACTACACTGCCTCTCACAGACCACATGCCCTCTCATATTGCTTTGTGCACACAAGTAACTATTCAGTGAGTAATTGTTCAGTGTTCAGCAGAGATACAGTCCTCCTTACATCCATGTGTGCAATGCTACAAAAATCTGTGCAAAGTTGTCTGTTCACACCTCTATCTTATATTTTTTACTTTACTTATCCATGACTAGGAGAAGATGGAATTTAAAGATGTGAAAACCCTTCTCTTGTAAAGCATCATTTTATACAGGCTCACCCCTGAGAACTTGCCAATTGAAAATAATATCTTTGAGGTCTAATTAATTTTTCCTCCATATTTGCAGTGCTCATGGCATCCTTATGGTAAGCATAGCAAATTTAGGTAATATGGCAAATATTCAGATAACTATATCTATTAAACTTAGGTAAAACTGACATCTTTTAACCACTGTATTTCAGGGTTTCCCTCAACAATCTAGCATCTCTTTTAAATCTGTGAATAATCCTAGAATTGTGTTTGGAATTGTTCTGGGTCTTGTCATAATTAGCATGACCTAATTGCTAAACTGCGTACTGTGCTAAAATGATGGATTACAGCACGGGAGAAATCATTATTTCATTGATTAGCAGAAGATCGCTTCAGAATCACTACCTAAGCAAATTCCGATGGCTGTGTATACTTTACAAATAATTTTACAATTCCTGCCTTCCATACATGGGAAACTGGGGTTATAATGTTAACCCCTGAATTATCACAGCCAAATTTTAGCAACGACACTTTCCTTTCAAATCAAGGCTTTTTAAAATGTACCTCTGCAGCCCACTTGGGTCCTCCTATCTACATCTCCTTGGCATTCAAACAGGGCTGACTGCAGCCATGAGTACTTGATGCAGGTTCTGTCCTCAGTGAATTGAATAAATCTGCCTGCCTTCTGGTTTCTGGGTTACTTCAGTCTACTGACATCCTCTCATGCTTCTATGTATTTCAATCATTACATAACAATTGTTATATGCTATTCTGGTATAAAACTACTTTACATAGAGCTCAAATGTTAATCTTCAGTTTTCTAGATAATTTTTTGCTTCAAATTTAGATATATATGTTTCTCATTTTTATAGAAAGATTCCCCCCTCACATATATACAACAAAAGGGTCACTTTCCCTTCTGCACTGCTTGCAAGCAGCATTTTAATGCTAGGTGTATTGTTTCATAGTGACTTGAATAATCAAAGTTTAACTAGCTCTGATCTAGCCACAGTTAATAGCATGAAGATTCACTTCATATTCAGCACAAGTGCTTGGTAGTTTTAGAAAATCACTCATTTGAATGGGTTTTCTTTTATTGGGATTACGAGGCCAATCTTTCTCTCTTTCTCTCTTTCTGCTTTGTTTTAAATAAGACGAGACACATGTATTGAATTTTAATGCAGCATCACAACAATGTGCAAGTCAATAGTGACTGACGGCTGTGAGGAAGAAATATAGGAGCCTATCCCACAGCTCTGTGTCAGCAATTTTATCTAATCCCAAAGGAACCCCAGACGGATCATGAATAGAACATAAAATCAATATAAGGCTGTGATTTCACTCACTGGTTTTGACTATTGCCTCAGTAGAGAAGCTGTCATTTTAATTTTGTTTATAAGTATTTCTGTGATGCTTATTACCATAATATCTGAGTGCCTCACAAACATTACAGCACAAAGTATTATCTCCATTTTACAGATGGGAAACTGGAGGCACAGAAAGAATAAGGGTACCTCTACACTGCAATTAAAAGCCCAGGGCTGACCTGTGCCATCTGGAGCTATTTAATTGCAGTGTAGATGTTTGGGTCAGGCTGCGGCCTGGGCTCTAGGATCCTGAAAGGTGGGAGGGTTCCAGAGCTCAGGCTGCAGCCTGAGCCAGAATGTCTACACTGTAACTAAACAGTCCCTGAGCCTGAGCCCCATGAGCCCAAGTCAGATGGCATGGGCCAGCCGCAGATGTCTAACTGCTGTGCACACAGGTCACCCAGGAAGTCTGGGGCACATCAGAAGAGAAACAACACAGCTTTGTTTAATATTATGGGTGGGGCTGGTAGCACCATCTATTATTAAGGTTGCTTAACACTTTCCAGAACAAGACTTTGTTTTCAGTTGTTTATAACTTTGCCAGATTTTTAACTGTTTGGGCTGAAATTTTGTCTGCCTCAGGCTGAATTTTATTTTTGGAAATTTTTAGTCAAAGGAGTCCAGCTATTTCCAAGAATGAGGCTAGAGAAAAATACCTAGTTTTGTCCATGTTAAAAAAATTTGGAGACTTTTTTAAAAGCTCTAGCACCACCATACTCTATATAGCCCATTTTATAGATATTGGAAAGTGGCATTTTCAAAAAAGAAATATTTTTACATTCTCACCTGCTTCATACAACATTTGATCAATTCTCTATTTAAATTCAAAAACTTATATATTTTCATTCTGTTTTGACAGCCATCAGCAGTTAAAAACACAGGGCATGCCTGAAAGACCACAGAGATTTAATTCTATCTTCCTCTGCCAATGTTTGTGTTTAGAAGAACCTTCAATACACTAGTAATCAAGCAAATGTACCAGGGTAGTTGCTCCAGCTTTGATCAAAGCAAAGCCCAGGGCATTGTTGCTAAAAAACCTGACACACAGAAAGATTTGAAAAATAGCAGACTTGCTCAGAGAGCTACGGATCTTTGTGCGCCTACATTTTGTATTTACAATGCTTTTATAATACGATTGCAGACAGTAGTCATAAACACCTGTCCAGGCTTAAACGTCCTACTTTCCGAAGGAGAAAGAAAACAAATCAATTCCAGTTCAAGCTGTTCTCATAGAACAGCAGCATCTGAATTACCCAACCTATAATCTGAAAACTGACAACTTGCTGACCAGATAGTTTAGCTCAGTAATTTTACTTCTCCTGGCAAGTATCTGACCACTACACTCAAACAATAAAGTGAGATCACCCTCCGAAACTGCATTAAACATTCCTCAGAACCCCTAAGTGTTCTAATAAATTTAAAACCATTAGTCTGTGCCACAATACAATGGATGAGATTCTGGCTCTCATTTACACTGGTGTAAATCCATGGAAGTCAAGAGAGTTACTCTAGTCCTACACCAGCAAAAGTCAGAGCGGGCTTTAGCCCAGAAGTGGCTTGATAATTAAATATTTAACAGCATCCCTCAACAAGACTGCTAAGACATAGTCTGAACAATTAAGAAACCTTCCTCTAGGTGGTGAATGTCACTGTATAGCAAATGTGTTGCCATAAATTTAGAAACAAAGTCAACATCCCAATAACATTACCTCTGTCCAATGAAGAACAAATAGGTCCTAAATTGGTTAACTCAAGGGATCAGGTACAGAAGATTCATCCTCCTCAATGAATCTAGATTCTTGAGACAAAGTTTTCACTTATTTTTTCATGAAATACGACTAATGACACCCACAGTCACAAGAAATGCACCTACTTTTAGGGCTCATTACAACATGAAACTCAGAGTGGACTCCCTAAAAAAAGTGCAAATGTGTTAAGTGAACCAGAGCCCAGGTTTGAGCAAATATGGAGCCATTTTCCAGTGAGCATGGGGCCACTTATTGTTTTGCATAGAGAATGTGCATGCTTTTGACAAGAAAAATGGCCAGAATGAGTCATTTATCTTGGGTTTTACTTTAAATTTTGGCATTTGTTCTAAACCTAAGACTCTTTCAGACTACACATAGACTGAAATCAATAGAAAATGTTGCACAAACACATCCATGTAAAGCAAAGTGGCCCATCTACATTTAGTCTTGGTATTTATTAATGAAAACACTATAACAAATCCATGTCCATCTGGGACTTCATCACCACCATGAAGCATAGTGGCAACTGTAAAGATAGAATTCAGATCATTCTGTTCCAAAAGCACAGTCAGTCCCTTCCCACTTCAGTTAGCTGTTAGTAATCAAGGGCCTACAATACATAGCTGAGAAGTTCTGATTCTGTTAGGCATACACCCTACACTGCATGTCAGCTACGTCATTACAATATACTTTGAGTGTTAGCTCCCACAGACAATTTAGGGATTGCATTAATAAATAAAGAAAACATTGCGTTTTAAACAGCAACACATGTATCTCACATTGCTAAAAGGAAACACATTTAGTCCTGGAACAAAACTACTCATTAAAGTATTTTTTTAAAAAACATGACTAAAAATGAATTATAGGGCTGTCAAGTGATTAAAAAATTAATCACAATTAATTGTGCTGTTAAGCAATAATAGAATATATATAAATTTATATAAATATTTTTGGATGTTTTCCACATTTTCAAATATACTGATTTCAGTTACAACACAGAATAAGAAGTGTACAGTGCTCACTTTATATTTATTTTTGTTATAATTTTTTGCACTGTAAAAATAAAAGAAATAGTATTTTTCAATTCACTTAATACAAGTACTATAATGTAATCTCTTTATCATGAAAATTGAATTTACAAATATAGGAGTTATGGACAAAAAATAATTGCATTCAAAGATAAAACAATGTAAAACTTTAGATCTTGGAAGTCCACTCAGTCCTACTTCTTGTTCAGCCAATCGCTCAGACAAACAAGTGTGTTTACATTTTCAGAAGATAATGCTGCCCGTTTCTTGTTTACAATGTCACCTGAAAGTGAGAACAGGTGTTCTCATGGCACTGTTGTAGCTGGCGTGGCAAGACATTTACATGACAGATGTTCCTTCATGCTTCAACAACCATTCCAAAGGACATGCATCCATGCTGGTGACGGGTTCTGCTCAATAACAATCCGAAGCAGTGCAGACCAAAGCGTGTTCATTTTCGTCGTCCAAGTCAGATATCATCAGCACATGACTGATTTCCCTTTTTGGTGGTTTGAGTTCTGTAGTTTCCGCATCGGAGTGTTGCTCTTTTAAGATTCCTGATAGCATGCTCCACACCTCATCCCTCTTAGATTTTGGAAGGCACTTCAAATTCTTAAATCTTGGGTCGAGTGCTGTAGCTATCTTTAGAAATCTCACACGGATCCCTTCTTTATGTTTTGTCAAATCTGCTGTGAAAGTTTTCTTAAAATGAACAACATGTTGGATCATCATCCGAGACTGCTTTAACATGAAATATATGGCAGAATGCAGGTAAAACAGCAGGGACATACACTTCTCCCCCAAGGAGTTCAATCACAAATTTAATTAATGTATTATTCTTTTAATGAGTATCATCAGCATTAAAGCATGTACTCTGGAATGGTGGCCAAAGCATGAAGGAGCACATGAATGTTTAGTATATCTGGCATGTAAATACCTTGCAATGCCAGCTACAAAAGTGTCATGCAAATGCCTGTTCTCACTTTCAGGTGACATTGTAAATAAGAAGCGGGCAGCATTGCCTCCTGCAAGTTTAAATGTAAACAAACTTGTTTATCTGAGAAATTGGCTGAACAAATAGTAGGACTGAGTTGACTGGTAGGCACTAAAGTTTTACATTGTTTTTGAGGTCAGTTATGTAACAAAAAGAAAAAATCTACATTTGTAAGTTACACTTTCCTGATAAAGATTGCACTACAGTACTTGTATGAATTGAACTGAAAAATACTCTTTTATCATCTTCACAATGCAAATATTTGTGATGAACATAATATAAAGTGTACACTTTGTATTCTGTGTTATCACTGAAATCAATATATTTGCAAACGTAGAAAAACATCCAAAATATTTAATAAATTTCAATTGGTAGTCTATTGTTTAACAGTGAGATTAAAACTACAATTAATTGTGATTCTTTTTTTTAATTGCGATTAATTTTTTGAGTTAATTGCATGAGTTAACTGCATTTAATCAACAGCCCTAATGAATTAGAATTATGAAAGAGTTCCAAAGAATGATCTTCACCTTGGGTTCTTGAAATTAATTCTTCTACAACAGCAGAAACAAGTAAGTAATTCATCAGTTTTGTCCTTGCACAGATGTAAAATCATGCACTAGTTAAATAACAATTGTCCCACTGTGGATCAAAGCAATGTTTTAATAAAATGAAGAGCACTGAAACTATAATTGCTTACAGCATTAACTGCAAGTACCACCAAAAGAATTTGCATAAACTACATCATTTTGGGAAACAACCGACATTTGGTTTGGCTAAGCAAATAGATTTCTGAATTGATTTCAGTGATCTTTCTGTAAAGCTTGCAGATGGCTTGCAACAGATGAAGCTGAATAATTAGTCAATCATGGCTGAAATCAGAACCATACACATGAAGCATGAATTGAACTTGCGCTTTGAGTTGTAATGAGAGTTGCAAGATTTTGAATAATTTTGTAGTGTTTATGTTCAAATCTTGATTGAATACTGGATATGGTAAAACCAATTACTTTGAAATAGATGTACCTATAAAATTCCCTTGCTGAATTTGGGTGGATGGGTTCACCTGTCCCTATTTGCATTTTCTTGGGAACTTTTTTCTCCCTTGGAAGCTCAGGTATTCAGACTATTTCCAACTTTAAACACTTCTGGTAGATTTGCTCTCAGAACAAATTGTAGCTTTCATCTGATCAAATGGACTGAAGTGATTTAAGTGTCATTTTCATAAGAGACTGGTCTTATGTTGCTGAAATATTGAGCCTTTGAAAAGTTTTAGACATATTGTCTACCATGTTTAGGTCTTACTGATCCAGCTCAAAACCAGAAAGAACATGTCATTTTCCATTTGAGGGCCTATGCCACATTCTAGCTCTAATTTCAGGATCTTTTGTTACATCCACTTCAACCTCTTAAATTGCACACAGTGCAAGGTAGTTCTCAGACACAAAAAAGTCAATGCTTCTGCACAGAGAGACCATCTTGCTGGACAGAGGATTGGGATGCCTGGTGATGTACATAACAGTTCATAATTTATGTTCTGAAACATAGTATCTCACGTAGGTGATTTTTTAAATTAATTTTGTGATGTTGGAAAGAGGTTCAAGAATATGGCTTAGGATGGTATTGTTTGTAACAGTATCCTGGCATGCCAAATTCAATGCATACCCTTAGCAATGAGTATATGTAGCTTGTAGTTCCTCCTGGTACAATCTGGTTGCTATACCTGTTACTAAACCTGCCACATTAGTGTCACCATCATAGCATTGTCTGCGAAAGTTGTTGATTCTCAGAATAAGGCATAACAATTTTCTTTACTTACTGATTTGATTACCTTTGCCCATATACCGGCTATATAGTACAATCCAAGGAACTCTTCATGAACACTCATGTCCCCATCCAAATATCGCAGGCATAAAACCACTTGATCTTTGTTGGAGAAGTCCGTTGTTTCATTTGCTATAATTGTATATCATTTTCCCAAAATCTTTTCAGAAATATCACTAATTATTTAATTTTAAGACTTATAATTTCCATCATCTCATTTCAAATAACTGAACTTGTGAGTTTGCTTTGACTATTTTTCAGCCACTTTGGAATATCAGGATCATATTCTGCCTGCTAAGGGCATGTTCTCAGCTTGTTCAGAACAATGGCCTCAAAGTGCAAGATAACATACGCTACTATGTATTTTCTTTCTTCTGAGAGTATTGAAAACTTAGCATGTCACCAACATTCTTACTGATCTTCCAAAGAATATTAATGGTTTAGTGGTGACTCAGAGAACCTTGGCTCCTCTCATATTTGTCTCAAGCTTTTCCCCAATTCTCTGTCCCACTTCAGTGCCCCATTGTAAGATGAGGCTAGTGTGGTTGAGGAGGGGGTCCTCAGTCATTTCAGGCTCAATACTCACAGCCCTGGAGAGCACCTAGTCCAGTTCATTGCAGCATGAACATGTGCAAGGTTCCCCCCTGGAGTGATTATGTGAGTTCTTCACCCTCTCATACAAGAGCTGCAGGAGGCTCAGGTGCTTCATGCACTCTGGTGAATGCCTGCCTCCTCCAGCCTCCTTGAAATCTCCCAGTAGAGGTGTATGTTCCTCTCTCTCAGGGCGAAGGCATGAAGGACAGCATACTCTGACCACACATTGATCAGCACCTGGCTTTGCTCCAGAGATGAACATGATCCATGGTTACCAGTACTATCAGAACTGGAACACTGTTCTGAAGAGCTCAGTGCAGACTGCTATTACCATGGGCATTGGAGGTGGGGGGTTAGGGTCAGGCCGCAAAGTGTTCAGTGCTTTGTGGGAATGGCCTTGGCATACTATCAATACTCATGATCTGGTATATGCCCCTTGCTCCTGTCTGCATCACACTGTAGAATGGGTATGAGGCCATATCATAGTGGAGGCATGAACATACCTGCATTCTTCATGCACACTAGCATTCTTGCTGGGCAATCCCCTTCAGGAATGTTGTTCTGATGTGGACAATAGGGGGAGTTATGGCACAACAACATACATGTAACAATGTACAGTCACAAATGTAGATGTAAACTAAAATGGTTGGTGAAGGCTCTTTGACCCACCCAGGCATGATGGGACTAGGGTCAGAGGCTGCAAAATGATAGCCAAAGAATCAGGGGCTTCATGATGTCTGGCATTCCCACTCCTTTTGTGGAAAGAGCACACAGACTCATGGGGGCAGGGTGGAGAGGGGGGAGGAAAAGAAGAAAAGAGCCTATCAGGATGCTCTGAGTGTCAGTCCCAGTGGAGCAGCAACTGGCTGGACATATCCCAGGTATTCCCAGAGAGAGGGTATCAGAAGTCCGCATGCACAGAGAGAAAGAGGTAAACAGATAGTCTGGCTGTTTAAAGTGGGAGAAGCACAGAGAGGTGAACTTCAACCATGTTCACTAAATTCCCCTTTACAAGACCCTGTGGAGCCATTTCCTAGCCAGGGAAGAAAGGAGCCAGAGCCTGCTGCAGGAGAGACCTTCAGCTTAGCCACAGCTACCAGGTCAGATAGACAGTTACTGTCTCAGCAAGCATTTTGCATCTCAACACCAAAAAATTTAAAAAAAACGAAAACCAATGACCTCTTAAGGCTTGTCTTAAGGCATGTCCCCCACAGTGCGACGTACAGGAGTGTGAACTGCAGTATGCACTCAAGGGTTGTGCCATAACTGCCCTGCATGGTCCCTGCAAGCGTTAACTAAGAGGTACCTAGTTCACACTGATGCAGTCCTGTTTCAAACAGGGCTAAGCTTTAACATGAACTAGCTACCTTTTAATTCATGCTAGCAGAGTCTACATGGAGCAGTCAGAGTCCAACAGTTTAGTGTGCTCTGCACATCATAACCCTGTAGTCTGCACTGTGGGGCAACATAGACAAGCCCTTAGATGATATAAAGCTTAGTTCCTACAAGCTTAGAGTGCCTCAGTGAGTCACTTTATTAAATCTCACAATTAACATTGGGTATAAGGATAATGGAGCCATATGAAAGACTGCTATAATATATCTATTTAACAAAACCTGGGTGAAATACTGACCTCGCTGATGTCAATGGCCAAATTTCCACTGACTTCAATGGAATAAGGATTTCATCCATCCCTTACAACTGACTTTATGCTTCTGTTTCCAGTTATTGCATTATCTCCAAGGGTCTCCTAATTGTTTTCAAGGGAACTGAACTGTTTCTCCTGTTCCTCGAGTTGTAACAGTTTTGTAACATTATTTTATTAATCTGGCAGTCTACAAAAGGAACTCTATCAACATTTGCTTTAATTTTTCTGTCTTGCATAATGTTTCCATATTTTTTAATGAGCAAAGATCAAGTTATTTAAAAATCCACAGCCTGATAGTAGTGCAAACGACCACAACACCGTTAAGTATTTCCTCAGTGATAAATGATTTCTTTTCATCAGCAGATGGTACAGCTGACATCTGAAAAAGCAGTAGGTGTAGTTGGATTATATTTCAGGTTACTGAAAGCAACCACAACTAGTATGTGTCACCTGTTTTGACTACATAATGCATCCTTCTCTAAGAACAAGACACTTTCCCTATCCATGCAAAATGACCATATAATTCCTATTTATAACAACAACAAAAACCCACACAAGACCCAGGTGAAAAAGGACCCCTACTGACCTATGCATTATAAAGAGGAGATGAAATATACATAGCCAAATGCAAAAATACCAGCAATAAACGGTTTTTGCATTATGTTGCTAACTTGAAATTAGACCCATTTTCATGGAAAATTTTGTTAATCTGAAAATAATGAATAATATTTTGACAAAAACACCCATTAATTTTTCAGTTGAAATGGGCCAGTTACCAGTCAAGAATGGGTTTGTTTTTATGCAATGATGGTGTTTGCATTTTACCCAAACTGTGATAAAGCAACATTCGGGGGTGGCGGGCTACACAGAGTGACAAGACAAAGAAAGAAAACACCAAAAACCAATGAGCAAAGACCTTGAAACAAAAAAATGATGAAATATGCACAGCCCTAACTGGATTCTTTCTAGCTTCGCTCTCCAAAATTGCTGAAAATATCTTTTTATAGCTCTATTCTGATTCAGACTATGCTGAGCAGTGCCCAGTCTGGATCTCAGCCAAGGTATTCGACCTCCATGGCATTATTTGAATGTGCTGATCAAATAGACAATATTACAGATAAGGGACATCTGTAAAGAATAACATTCTTGAATGTAGAACAAACATTTGATGCTATCAGATGCTTGCCCATTATTTGCATTCAGAAAGGCTGAAACCGTAAATCAATGTTTCCCTGAAAGCACACTCCAAATAATGCTTTGTTTTCTGAAGGCATCAGGATAGGCACTATTAGAAAAATAGGTAGCATGCCTACTGGGGCACCCCAAAGTTCAATTTCACCTCTTTATTTGTATTAAATTAAAGACGTGCTGAATGTGTGCTGATGATAATGCTTTCTGGCTCATGGAGGTCAGCAACGGTGGAACAAGGTTCTTTCTGATAAATTGGTCAGAATTACTTAGCACAGCCCCTTTATCAAAAGCCAGCTCTCTTCAAAACTAGGGAACGCAAAATCTGTTTGGTTTGATTCAGGCTAGAAACTCCAGAGAAAAAGGTCACGTGTTAATGGCATCCTGTCCTTTGAATGGAAAATAATATCTGAGGTGGAAATGCTTTTCACCCACCTACAAAATAAATCTCCAGTTTTAACTCTTGAAATGGTAGTCCAGCACTGAAATATTCATGTTCTGAGCGCATTCTGCTTTGATAATACCGTCTTTTCCAGTCTCCCTGATGTGACTCTTTAACTCCTTAAAAGCACTGTGCATTCTTGACAATATTCAGGTGGGCTGGGAGATCGTAACACATGTCAATGAAATTAACATTATCAAGAAAATCTGCTCCTGCTTTCTGTATATGGATAGTCCAAACTGAGTAAATCCCATCCACATCTTATCATAATATGTGATTATAAATAGTATTTACTCCTCAGAGTTACCATTAGAAAGATGATTCACTGCGCTGGAGGGAGAGAGGCTCACCTTGGCTGACAGAGCCTGAAGGTTAGAACAGCATGACAGTGAGTATTAAACAAAATGTTTAATGAATGACAGAAATATTTCGATAAGGCCCCTATGGAAAAATGCCAAGGGCCAAGATTTTAAAAAGCAATTCGTGATTTTGGGAGCATCCCTTCCCCCCCTAAAAATCAGACCCCTTTCAGGTGATTTAAATTGGGCACCCAAAATTATTAGTTATTTTGGAAAATCACCACCCCAGTGCCTCTTCTCCATTTTTACTGGTTATCAGAACAAGACCTCTGTGGTCAGAGCTTTGGAGAAATAGGATAGGAGCACAGTGGATCTTCACATGGTAAAATAAGAAGAATCCAGCCCAGTGTCCTCTATCCCAAAAGAACATAAAATTACTATGGGAGAGGAACAATAAGAAATACCAAGGAGATCTCAGAACAATTATGAACCTAATTTGGGAAGCCATACTTATGCAAGCAGCCCCAGGGACTTCTTCATTAGTTTGTTACTCATGGCTGCAGTGAATGGGATTGCGAACATGAGTAAGAAAGAAGGAAGGGTTCCAGAATCAGGCCCTGTACGATTATAAAAGAAGAACCTGTATTCATAGCTGTCACAAGAACAGTTAAAGGACCGAACGTATAAGGCATCTGGCACTCAGTGCAGCAGAGAGTACGTTTCCACTGCAATCAGAGGTGAGATGGCAGCATGTGTAGACATACCCAAGACAGCTTTGATATAGCTAGCTCGAATAACAGCAGCAGTGAAGCCATAGTAGCATGGGAAGCAGCATGAGGTAGCCGCTGGAGTATAAACACAGGGTGCCATGAGGGGTTATACGGTCCGTCCTCATGACTTCACTGCTATTGCTTGTTTGAACTAGCCAGCTCAAAGTAGTTTGGATATGCCTATGCGGGCTGCAGTCACACCTCTGATTGCAGTGAAGACATACCTTGAGTGGTCTCTAGTTGTACGATTTGACTGCTTGATTGGTTGGGGAGCATTTTAAACAATGGGGCTGTCTGGCCCTGTTACAGAAGAGTTGCCCTTTTATAAAGATCATGGACTATTGTCACCTGATAGTTCCCAGATGTTTCAGATGGGTGTCAGAGCAGGAAGCAATAAACATGCAGATTAATAACATCATTATTAATACCATGGTTTAGTCTCTCTTTTAGCAGTCTTCAGGTCCCCTTTCCTGTCTTTGCATTACTCTCTTCTTACAGCAAGCCCATACCTTGTGCTAGGGAGTATGTTGTTTTAAAAAACTGCCATCTTTCCTTTGGGGAAGAAGATTAATGGTCAAAGTAACTAGCTAGGGCAATGCTACCAGACCTAGAATTGGCTTAGCAATAAACGTTAGGTATCATCTGTGTTTGTGCTGTTTAAGAGAAAGTGTCTTTCATGTCTATCTTTTTATTTGCTTGTTTTTGCAACAACACAGCAAGTAGGGCTGGTTGAAAATTTTCGACAACATTTTTGATGGAAAACAACTTTTTGAGAAAAATATGAAAAATTTCAAAGAAAAATTTAGTATTTGTCAAACAATTTTACTTGGAAAAGAATAATATCCTGCTAAAGGTGGAGAGGCTGCTGCTCATTAAAAGGTAACTTCCTCGGAGGCGGAGTTTTCCTTACTGGGGTGAAAGGCATTGCAGGAAGGTACATACTAAGTACCTGCACATTGAATTGAAGTCAATGGCAGCTGTGGATGCTCAGCACCTTTGAAAAGAGAGAGGGGCCCGGGTTCCCTACAGCCCTCCATGAACTAGTCAATGGAGCTCTGCCTTGTAAGAGGAAGCGCAAATTGTACTATCATATATTTCCCCTACACTTCCAGACAAATTCTGACTGAGTCATGCAGAATTCCCCAGACCAACCCTGCTGCACTTCCCCTACTCTCTCCCCTACAGTGTGGCCATGGCAAAAATACCACAGTGTAGACCACAGAGACACACTGTCTGAAACTAGGATATTCATAATAAATGCATTTGGTGGAAGAAAAAACATAGGTGTCAACCAAAGCCAAGTATGGCTTTTGATCAAGGAAAGCAATGGAGATTATATCCGTGGCCAAGCTTTTCATTATGAAAATTGAGATCTTCTTAATGCTGCCAAAATTAGAGAGGCCCAAGATGACCTGCTAAGTGCTGGCTACAAAAGCTAATGTTGTCTTGTGGCAGTTTTGATTTTTTTTTTTTAAGTTGGCTGCCTCCATTAAAACAATTTTGACCTGCTCCTGCTTCTACTGAAGTCACTGGCAAGATCCCATTGATTTCAATGGTAGCAAAAGCAGGACCTTTGAAGAAAATGGGCCGTATTCATCCCTGATGCAAGTCTGCTGACTTCAGTAGAGTTACGCTACAAATCTGTCTGCTCCTATATGGCTAATCTGCTCCTTTCCCAGACAGAGACAAAGTCCATTGGATAGAGCATGGGACTGAGACTCCAGGATTCTGGACCAGCTTTGTCATTGACCAGCTATGCGACTTTGGCACCTTGATCTGTATTGTTGTGTCCTCAATTGCAAAATTAAGATAATGATACTTATCTACCTTTGTAAAACGCTTTAATGTCGACGGATGGAAAATGCTGTCAGAGCTAAGAAGTATTATCTGGAAATGTATAGCTCACTTGACGCATCTGGAAAGTTCCTCCTTGGCTGTTAATTGTTATATTATCTGATTTGAGATATGGTATATCATATAATGCTACAAGGGTAAATGAGCCCTTACATTCAATCCTGGATCACTTAACTCAGTATATATATCATGTCTGTTCAATGAGGCCTACTGCGACCAGCATTAAGTAAGATGTGGAGGTGTTTTGCTGACAGCTTTCCTTTTTGTGAGATTTTATTGCTACTCAAAAGTTCTGGGTTGATAACTAAAGCCATTCATTGGTGGCAGATTTGTCAAAATGTAAAAATATTGATTTTAGAAGATACTTAACTGTAATGTAAAAAGTAAGGCAAAGTTAAAATCAATAGTATAAATTAGAACTTCTTTATGCTATATAAGTACTACAATCACAAAGCTTTTAAGCACATAAAATTCTGCATAGCAGATAACAAAAAAATTGTTTAAATTTACTTTTTATTGCAATTTCAAAAGACAGTGCAAAACGTCAATTAAATGTCATCCTAAAGTTTGAAAAGCACAGGATATTATTCTTCCAGAAACTGAGTGCACTATCGGCATTCATTATTCTCATGATCTCTGTCAGTTTCTGCTTGATCAGTCTACTCCTGCACAACTACTTCCCCAAGTCCTGGGTTGTCTGCATCCAAGCTGGTCCCAGGAATTTCGATTCACCACCCAAAATAGTCATTTGGTCTGTCAAAATTAGAATACACTTTATGACTATTTATGAACCCCATCAACCTGCCTGTTAGTCATTAAGCCAATTCTGCCCTCACATTCAGCACACATTAGTCCCACTAGTTATAGTGGGAGGTTTTAGTGCACAGAATCCAGCTATTATACTGAGCTGTTTAGTTTCTTATCTACAGTGATTTCCATTGTAACTTTTTTTTTGGCTGCTTTAGTGATATGGTAATTCTATTCCATGCCTTCTCACTGAATTTTATATGCCATTGTTTCCCCCACTCTCTCCAGGCCTCATGGGATGTTGTTCTTCAATTACATCTTTCTGAGCCTTTGTCTTATATTATGCCTAGCTCCTATTTTGATTTCTTCCATTTGCTTTTTTTTGTGATTTTAGAAGCTGCCCAGCAAAGATATTTTTTTCTCCTCCTTGTTCAGTCATGTTATTTCTGTTTTTTCTCCCAAATATGTAAGCTTACTCTCATTATTTCACCACTGGAAACTGGTTAAGGTTGAGTCATTTTTTTTTTTCTGGCATGCTGAATCCTTGTCTATGTTAAAGGCAGCAGGTGGAGAAGGCAGTTGTCCTAAAATTCACTCAGTGTTTCTAAAATTCATTCAGTCCAAAGGGCAGTGATGAACAACTTGCCTCCCCAATATTTTGGGACCAGCTCACTCTGTTTGTGTGCTTCAAGACTTATTGTAGTCTATGACAAAAAGCAGGAACTTCAAACCACAATTTGAGGACTTCAATAACTCAGATATAGGTTAGGGGTTTGTTACAGGAGTGGGTGGGTGAGATCCTGTGGCTTGCACTGTGCAGACTAGATAATCATAATGGTCCCTTCTGACCTTAAAGTCTATGAGTCTATGAACTAGGAAATGGGTATCCACTGGTGGGCTGAAGGGGTTTTCCAACTATAAAGAGAAGAAAGATTTCCATGATGGGAGTCCAAATGTTGAGGTACTTTATTCCTGACTAGGGTGCAATCCTAGTCACACATTTCTTTCACACTCCAGCAGTTTTTGGCAAAACTGCTTGCAGGAGACGTGGCCTCCAGTACAGTGTGTTAGATAGACTGAATGGGCCAGATCCTTAGCTAGTGTAAATGAGCAAAGCTCCTTTGACTTCAATAGAGCAAGACGAATTTACACCTGCAGAGAATCAGGCCCAATAGGTTTTAAACTCAGAGTCTGCAATTATAGTTTTGAATATAGCTTAATGGCTCATGCCTTTATTCCATTTAAATATTGTATAGGATCCTATCTCCATGAGCTGTGATAATGGGATATTATACCACTATAATAGCTTTGGTTCATTTGCGTTTTCTCTTCTGGAAGTGGAAGTGTTCAGACACTAGCATACAAATAGAATGTTTTTATAGTTTATGATTCAATGAGATTTTTATAGCAGCTTTGCTGCATCAGCTCCTGCGGGTTCTTAGGGTCTAGAATATGAAACTCTCTCTGGCACATGCTCATGGCCATTAATGGTTCTCATGAGCAAAGGAGTGAAGGCCTGACTGTCTCATGTCACAGGAGCTTTGTAAAAAATAGGTCTATAGGCTTGAGCTGCGTAACCCGCAAATGGTTAATCATGGATTGTAGCAGGGCGTTGTCTGCTTCTGCCTCTTTCCAAACAAATGTACTATTTGCAGACCTTCTTCTGGTAAAACACCCAATGATTTATTTATAACGTTAATTCCCACTACCTTTAAAGCTGCTGCGCAACCTATAAAGGCATCCTGGCACTCTAAATTTCCTAAACCCTGCAGGGGAGAGACCTCCTGTGGCCTTGGCTCTAACAGCTTACAGCTCTTTCACTTACTTGCCCTTTCACCCTTCCCTCCTGTGTCTTTGTACCTTCTGAGTTAATGAGGTAATTATCCTCAATCTATCAGTTTGGCACAGTTCCTATATTCAGGTGTGCGCAGGGCAGCTATTGGAAGTTTCAGTGATCAGAATGCTGGATCAGCTGCTATTCTCCAGCACTATGTCACATGTATGCAAAACATGTGATCTCAGTCATGTATGCAATTTGCAAACAGCCTTCTCTTATGTAGGAGAGAAGAACAATTAGTTCCCTTGCAGGAATTACTGGATGAAATTCTATGGCCTGTGTTATATAGCAGGTGAAATCACAGGATCATAGTGGTCCCATCTGACCTTAAAGAGTAGGAATCTCTACAGTTACTGTAACAGTGCCTGGTCCTTCCCCAGCTCTGAAGGCATATATGGCATTTGCACATGAAAATATCCACTTGTACATGCAAGCACATGCACAAATTACATGCTCAATGGTGTGCCCATTTTTGCAGTTGAAATTGTGCATGTACAGTTGTGAATATGAAGCCAACAATGACCTGGTTTGCATGAACAATGAACCTGAATTGCACAAGCAAACATCACTGATAGTGCAAATGAGAGATTTGGGGAGTTACAATAGGTGTATATTCATTTTCTGCAGCTCTCCGGTAATACAGGTTTTTGGAAAAGTTGGCCATCATGGCCTAATCTTGCAATCCTTAAGGAAAGTCTCCCATTATTATGGCTTTGCATGCATGATTTTGGACAAGTAAATTAAAATCTCTGTGTCTCACGTTCCCAAAATGAGGATAATGCTATTTACCCATTTTTGAAAAGTGCTCTTAGTACCTACATAAGTCTATGCAGGGATCAGATCCTAAGTGATAAACGGAAATTTAATAATCATTTGCTAAAATTTATCAAAATCCAGCAGTCTGCAGAATACTTGAACTAAGAGTAAATGGTACTCTCATTGTCTCTGCAAACAGAATCCTTCATACAGAGTCTCACAAAAATGCTTTACAGATCATTAAAACACTACTGGCTTTTTAAGTTATTTGATTATGAACATTTTGGTTTTCACCATCTACTAAATGACACAATATAACTCTAACCATAATCTCTGGCCATTATTTTTTCTTGTCTCAGCTCCTTTCTAGAGGTTCAATATGACATAAAAGGATAATTGCTCTAATATTTCCTGCACACAAAGGAAATGTTCGTTTTTTCTTCAAGTTTGTCTGTTCAAGATGACCTTCTGTACATTAACTATTTTTCAAAAGTGAATTCAGTTGATAGAAGATTGACCTTTCATTAGAGGGTACTTCATTGGAGATGAGAAACATTCATTAATATTTGATTACTGTGGGTTATGGGCTAGATGCTCAGCTGATGTGAACAGGCACTGCTCTAAGGAGGAAGTCTTTTGTGTAAAAAACAGTTCATAAAACTTCATTTCTCAAGCTTGTCTTTTCCTTTGCTTACGTGTTCTAGCCAGATCTGATTAATTAATGCCTTATTTATGGTTGCAATTGCATATAAAAATCCTCCTGATTTGATGCAGAAGTGACCTACGTGTCCATACAACTAAAAAGAATAGATTTAGGGCTTGTCAAGCAAGGAATATATATTCTAAAAGGCCAAAAGGCAAGTTATGTGCCCAACTCACATGACAAGTCAATGGAATTTGGGTGCCTTACTCCCATTTGTGCCTTTGGCAATTTCTCCCTAAAAACATGTTACTAATCTTGCATTAACATGCTTAAAACTCAATGGGAGAAGAAAACAGGGAAAGTTATATTTGGTGGGAAAAAATTGAGGGTGAAATCCTAGCCTTACTGAAGTCAATGGCAAAACTCTCATTGGCTTAAATTAAGTCATGATTTCTCCTCCTGTTTCTAATTGTGAAGATACATGGGGCATATATCTTTTAAAAACTGTTTAAAAATTTTACCTATTCTATACAGAAGGCCAGAAAAAAAATGGACAGATTAGGTAACAGAAGAACATAAGAACAGTCATACAGGGTAAGACCAAAGCTCCATCTAGTCCAGTATCCTGATCCATTCCCAGTTTCTGGCAAACAAAAGCTAGGGACACCATCCCTGCCCATCCTGGCTAATAGCCATTGATGGACCTATCCTCCATGAATGTATCTAGTTCTTTCATAGTCTCATTATAGTCTTGGCCCTCACAACATCCTCTGGCAAGGAGTTCCACAGGTTGACTATGCATTGTATGAAGAAATTCTTCCTTTTGTTTGTTTAAAATATCTGCTGCCCATTAATTTCATTTGGTGATCCCTAGTTCTTGTGTTATGAGAAAGAGTAAATAACATTTCCTTATTTACTTTCTCCACACCAGTCATGATTTTATAGACCTCAATCATATCCTCCTTAGTCATCTCTTTTCCAAGCTGAAAAGTCCCAGTCTTATTAATCTCTCATCATACAGAAGCCATTCCATACCCCTAATAATTTTTGTTGCCCTTTTCTGAACCTTTTTCAGTTCCAATATATCTTTTTTTAGATGGGGCGACCTCATCTGCATGCAGTATTCAAGATGTGGGTGTACCATGGATTTGTATAGAGGCACTATGATATTTTCTGTCTTATTATCTATCCCTTTCTTAATGAGTCCTAACATTCTGTTCACTTTTTTGACTGCCGCTGCACATTGAGTGGATATTTTCAGAGAACTATCCACAATGACTCCAAGATCTCTTTCTTGAGTGGTAGCAGCTAATTTAGACCCCATCATTTTAAATGTATAGTTGGGATTATGTTTTCCAATGTGCATTACTTTGCATTTTTCAACACTGAATTTCATCTACCATTTTGTTGCCCAGTCTCCTAGTTTTGAGATATCCTTTTGTAGCTCTTCGCCGTCTGCCTGAGACTTAACTATCTTGAGTAGTTTCATTTCATCTTCAAATTTTGCCACCTCACTTTTTACCCACTTTTCAAGATCATTTATGAATATGTTAAATTGGACTGGTCCCAGTACAAACCCCTGGAGGACACCACTATTTACCTTTTTCCATACTGCAAACTGACCATTTATTCCTACCCTTTGTTTCCTATCTTTTAACCAGTTACTAATCCATGAGAGGACCATCCCTCCTATCCCATGACAGCTTACTTTGCTTAACAGCCTTTGGTAAGGGACCTTGTCAAAGGCTTTCTGAAAATCTCAGTACTCTATATCCACTGGATCCCTCTTGTCCACATGCTTGTTGACCCTCTAGCAGATTGGTGAGGCATGATTTCCCTTTACAAAAACCATGTTGACTCTTCCCCAACAAATTATGTTAATCTATGTGTCAGACAATTTTGTTATTGACTATAGTTTCAACCAGTTTGCCCAGTTCTGAAGTCAGGCTTACCAGCCTGTAATTGACTGGATCATCTCTGGAGCCCTTTTTAAAAATTGACATCACACTAGCTATCCTCCAGTCATTCAGTACAGAAGCTGATTTAAATGATAGGTTACAGACTACAGTTATTAGTTCTGCAATTTCATATTTGAATTCCTTCAGAACTCTTGGGTGAACTTCATCTGGTCCTGGTGACTTATTACTGTTTATCAATTTGTTCCAAAACCTCCTCTAGTGACACCTCAATCTGGGACAGTTCCTCAGATTTGTCACCTAAAAAGAATGGCTCAGGTTTGGGAATCTCCTTCACATCCTCAGCCGTGAAGATTGTTGCAAATAATTCATTTAGTTTCTTCGCAATGGCCTTATTGTCCTTGAGTGCTCCTTTAGCATCTTGATCATTCAGTAGCCGCGTATATTTGTTTGAGATGTCAAAACTATGTAGAAGTCCTTATTCACTTATAGTCATGTAAACAGAAGATAAGTATCATTCTGGGTATGGATTTCATAGCTAGCTCAGTCCTAGCTGTATTTATTCCTAGATGCTACTTCTGATCAAGAGAACATTTAATCATGGAAAGCAACCTAGATATAGATTAGATTAGCAGTGGCAGAGAGAAGCATAGTAAGGTAGTAGAAAGCCAGTGTTCAGTTAAACTCCTCAGACTTACTGACATCCATGCTGGTGCACGTAAAGATATCTACACTGGTGTATCACACAGCCCAAGGAGAAAGAAGAACACTTATGAAGGTGTAAGATAAAGAAGTCTCCATTTTGTAAATTTATGAATAAGGGATTCTGAGTATAACACGGGCTAATTTACATTAGATCACCTTCAGAATTTGACTCACTGACTACCACACGCAAAAAAAGGCCCTGTAGCATTTAACTGTGAATTTAAAGAAGTCAGCAAGTGTGTCAAAATGTGCTGCTCACATTTCTGCCTACTAATTCACATCACCACAAAGTTATTTAACTGTTCTGGCTGTATTTGTTAATTTATTCATTTGAACCATGTCATTTATGTGTTAGCTTTTGAGTCATTACAGTTTTAAGACCCAGATTATATGAGCTGGAAATATATTTGATAGCAGTTTGCCCTTTATTGAATATAAAACTAGCAGTTCAAAAATGAGGAAACATTTAGCACAAGCCCATTTTGTACAAATAGCATCATAATATACTGTTGAAACTTTTTTTCTAAAATGAAACATTCAACATCGAAAGTCAATGGGTTTCAAAGCACACCTACCAATACATGTGATGTAAAACCACTTCTTCATTCCGTTTAGTTAATATCTGAGGTAATGTGAGTTGAACTACATAGAGTCAGAGTTACTTTTATGTGCTTTATGCCTTCATTCATACCTAATTCAATTCATTTACATTATCTTGCAATGGAAAGGCCTACTCCAAGGTTTAAGAAGCATGCTCTTCTCAAAAGCAGGAAGAAACAACTCTCATCTAGAATCCTGCCTGACAGAAGATTGCATCAGCCTTTGTGCAGACTCACGCATGCCTGCAAAATGGTTTGGAGAGCACATGAACAACAAAATACAAAACTAGTACCTGACCCACTCACTGATTCAGTTTTACCTTCTAACACATTTTATAGTTTACTAAGTGTTGCATAAACCCAAAGGAAAGTTGACAAGATAATTTCTCAGAAATGCCATTGAGTATTCAAACTAGAGATGGGCAAAGCTCAAAAAAGGGTTGATTTTTCTACATATACACCAAGCCCCTGGAGGCTTCAAAGATCAGAATAAGGCCCGAAAGTTGGAAAAGTCCAACTGAAGCATTTAGTCCCTGCCACTACTACTGCAAGTTTGTTCTCTTTAAGTTTAGCCAAAAGCTGAGACGGTCACATGCTTATCCAAATCACCAACACCTCTGGCCAGCAAGACAACCAGAACTCACTGTATTGTAGAGTTTCCATGACCAAGAAGTTCTGAGACATGTAAACATTAAAACAAGTTATCTGTGTTATCCATAAAATAGTAAGAATTATTTTACACATTTCTCACATTGGTGAACTGAGGTATAGAGAGGTTAAATAACTTGCCTGTGGTCACACAGTGAATCAGTAATAGATTTGGCACCTGAAACCAAGAACGGCAGGTTCTAGTGTGCTGCTGTGAAACACTAACACTGCTGCCTCTCTCACAGTAGCTGTTATAAAACAAATGCTTTCAGATCTTTCTTGTTCTCTACAGTGAAACACTAGTGAAACCTGAGCCATCACCACTCTTTATTGCCACCAAATAATTGAAATGTTCCTGCTGAGTTAAAGTTGATAACCTGCT
This sequence comes from Chelonoidis abingdonii, assembly GCF_003597395.2. Lineage (NCBI taxonomy): Eukaryota > Metazoa > Chordata > Testudines > Testudinidae > Chelonoidis > Chelonoidis abingdonii. The sequence continues at coordinate 16,682,550 of NC_133777.1, forward strand.
TCCAGGGCTGTAGCATTTTATCAGTGAGATCAATGCTTTATATCATCCTGGCCTCCCCTTCAGCATTGCTAGAATTTTGAAGCCCCATGGTTAGTAGATGCAGGTTGCAAATTTACATCCCAAAACATTTGTCAAATAATAAAAACAACACAAATCAGGGAAATCCATCTGCCCACAAGTGAGATGACTGGGTGGAAGTGTAGTAAATAACATGCTACTGAGTGAGACTGCAGGAGACTTTAGGTTTTTGCAAGACGATAAGTGGATGAAAACTGTCTAGGCTTGACCCACATGACAAAGCATGCTTTTCACTAGCTAGTTAGAACTTAGGAAGATCAATGTTCACTAATGACAAACATTAGGAGCCAAACACTGAACCTTTTGAAATCAATAGCAAAATCCCATTGGTCTCAGTGGGCCCTGAACTTAGCCACAAGCTCTGAGAATAATAATAAAGATACTTAATATTTATTACTTATATAGAGCTTTCTGCATCTAGCCCTCAAAGTACTTTATTATCCCCATTCTACTGATGGAGAAACTGAGACACCGAAAAGCTAAGCAGATTGCTAAAGGCCAGAGAGTAAATCAGTAGGAAAGCTATGACCAGGGGCTTGTCTATATGGGTGTCCAGACTATGGGGCTGTGAACTGTGGAGTACTCTAATGTATTGAACTATGACTGCCCAGTGTAGACCCTGCTGGCACAAACTAAGAGGTACCAAGTTCACATTAATATAGTCCCATTTCAAACAGGACACATTATTGCACCAAAATGTTAGTCACAAATTTGAAATAAAGTCTGGAATTTGCCTCGGAAAAGCTACCAGGGAGGCCGTGGCTGTTTGGGAGACAGAAAAAACTGCAGGGAACTTCACAAGGCGGGGCATTCCCCAACTAACGACTGAGCTGCTCTGGTTCTGCCCCCAAACTGCAAGCAGGTTGAAGCACTCACTGTAAGTGAGCTGTGGCCCTTAGCACTATGAAGAGCAAACTGTTTTTTTTCCCAGACATAACACTTTGTCAGTAAATTGAAGCCATGCCTGATTTTTTGTTTAGCCATTTGCCTTTCAAGAAAATCAGGGCTATTAGATGTTACTAGGGCACAAGATGAGAGGATTCCTTTTCAGTGATGTGTTGTAGTCATGGAAATGGTATAACAGATTATTCGTCACTATCAGTGACAGAGCAGCTATATCAGCCTGGATAGTTTCAGCAAAGCCTTTGCCTTCTGAATGAAATATCCCCATGTTTACCTGTAAGAGTAGTCACTGGCATTCTCATAATTCAGAATCCATTGTCAGTCAGATTTGCTATATATTTTGATTTTAATACTAATACACATGTCAACACCATCAATGAATACCCTGGTCACATTAAACCAATTGGCCAACAAGTTAGATTTTTTTTTATAAACAAAGGACTTGTTTGCATGCCTCAGTATCTGGTATATTCTCAGCTGCACTGAAAGTGGGTTCTGAATGAATGCTGGAAGGCGATAGCAAGAACACCAGCTACTGAGTCATGCGAACAGTTATTTTGTTTGCATAAAATTTACATGATGGGCTCACTAATGATGTATGCACAGAGTTTCCACTGATGGTGTCTGCTTCTGCATTAGAATCAGAATACATAACCAGTCTCTTTAAGAATAGTCAGACTTAAAAATATTTATATAGAATCTTGGCCTATATGTAAAGAACTTTGAGATGTATTGATGAAAACAGCTATACACGAGCTAGATGTCATTATTATTAGATTACCTTAGGTACCTCAGGATTTGAGTTATATAATTTTTTTAAAAGTGTGTATGTTTCATATTGTACAGACACTTTTGCTAAATCAGTATTCTGTTCCTGCCCTTTCTTTTTCCATCACTCTGATCAACCTTTTCTCCCCTTCCTTCCAAAAATCTCATTTTTCGACATGGTCAATTAGGACGATTTTTGTAGATCTGTTGCTTGTAACACACGTCTAGACCAAGACTCCCTGTGCATGCTGCAGACCTGACACCTCTCCAGAGCCAAGACATGTTTGTGAAAAGGTCATATATCCATTATACCGAATATCCCTATGATTTACAATATCTGCAAGAATTGCTGTGCCCTTTGCTTCTATGTCAGTATTGATCTTCAAGGAGCTCTGGTGAAAAAAATGAGAGCAAAATTCTCCTCTCAGATCCATATGGAGAACCTGAACTCTGCTATTCTGTTCTAGCAATGGAAGTTTAGACAGCACAGAAAAGAAGCATGTGAGAGCCAAGAGCTACCTGTAGATCAGAGAGAAGAATGTCAACCTTCCAACTGTGAGGTAAAATAACTGTAAAGAAATAAAAAAATAGGGGATGGAATTGACTGAAGCCCATGGAGTTGCTCCTGCTTTAGCCAAGGCTGCTTTTGACCTGTTCCTTTTTAACAGATTGCTGTATTTTTACTTTTCTCTAATTTCCCTAAGTTTCTGTGTAGCCTGTACCACCCTCATTAGTTATCAATACAGCAGGCAAAGACTGGAACATACTCTTCCAACTAGGGTTGCCAATTTTGGTTGGATGTATTCCTGGAGGATTCATCACATGACATAATCTTTCATTTAAGATTCATCTTTAATTCCTGGGCACTCCAGGACAATCCTGGAGGCAACCCTACTTTCAAACTGATTTCTGACAATAGGAAGTTAAAGAAATGAATGTTACGGAGTATTATGAAGGGTGCTTGCTTTTCAGTTTTGGACACAACAGTATATCTTTGGACTGGTAGCTGTGGGTATTGTCATCTTGTGAGGGAGAGGTGCAGATAAACATTACAATGACAATATCTTAATCATTGGGAGTTTTTTTGGTCACAGTGGTGACACTACCTACTTCCTCCATCTCTGATCTCATTTCTGAAAACAAAGCTCACCCATGAATGGAACAGTAAAGGTGTCATAAATGGCCAGCACTTCTATTATTTTTAATTAATTAGGTTCACCAAGGACTGGAGGTAACACAGTACAATATTATGGTGCCATATTTTTAGTATTTCTGCAAGTAAGATCAAACATCTATGACTTACTAAAGTATAGGGGGCAAGATTCTCAGTAGGTGTAACTCCAGTGGAACTGTGCTGATTTACACCATCTGATGATTTGGCCCCAGGTGTTTAGACAACTGACTCATTGCAGTTTGTGCATTATATTTCCCATCTCTTCAGTCAATGATGTTTGGCCTAGATACATTGACACTTCTACAGGAAAGGTTTCCGCTAACCTAATATTTCCATATTCCTTCTTTCTCAGCTTTGCTCTTATTTACAAAGTCTCCACTGTTTTTAATTATATGACTATGCAGGCCACAAAATATCTTTCAAAACAAGAATTATTCTTTGGTCACTAGATAGTTTCCATCAGCTCAATTTATTTTTAATTTACAAAACATTATTGAACAAAGATTGGATAATATTCATACATCTTGAAAGTCCTACCCTCACTATTGGCTTCAGAACTTTACTCTAAATTTGATATAAGAACCTGGATGATCACTAATCAGGTAACATTGTTTTTCAAACTACCCGAAGTATGAGATGTACAGATAGAAGATATGCAGAGCATCATTTCTCATCTTTAGTAATACTATTTACTAATCCATTATGCCAACAAAATAACCTCCAGATGTGATTGCAACCCTTTCAGATCTTTAGAAATGCATTTCAGTGCAGTGAAATTCCAGCAGAATACAAAACAGCAAGATAATTACAAGTCACATCTGCAGCACTGCCCTTTCAGTTTGAAAATTCTTTAGCCTCTCTTGTTTTGTTTTGTTTTGTTTTTAAACTATGATTTGGCAGACTAAATACAATCACTGAGCAGATTAGTACCCTGTGTGAAATGCAATCTTTTATTTAGGTGACACTTCATAAAGGCAATTGTCATCCGCTTCCAATGCCATCATATTTCATTTTTGTTTTAGTGAGTATTTACGTTAGGCATGCTCTCCACATCATGAGTGTTAATCTCTCTTTCTCCATTTCATTCTTTCTCATGACCAACAATAAAACAGTTAAAATACTAGAACATTGTTCTCGATACCAAATGCAGAATCCTCTTACTCTTGGGCTGTGTGCTAGATTGATATATAGGAATGGAACAATATAGCACACTCTTCCACAGAAGATGGCCGATGTTAGAAAACTCTCTCCTCAGCAGAAGTAGTTTAAACAAGTTCCCACCTGCCCAGCTTTCCTCCAGGGAGAGTAACCTCCTATTGCAAAGATTCAGCCACTTTGTAGTCTCTTCAGATCGTATAAATCTTTTGCCTTTTACTAAAGATTTCCATGAAGGGGAACATTTATCTACACTCGCACCATATATAGAAGATTAGGTTATAAAAAACCATCCTTTGGGTCAAAATACAATATGATAACTCTCTGTGGCATAGTCCATCTTGTGGGCTCTACAGATACTTAACAGGAAGTAGGTATAGAGTATTCCTCTAGGGTAGTGTCCCATTAAATCTGTGGTTTTCAAACTAGGGTACGTGTACCCCTACGAGTAAGTGAGTTCTCATTAGGGGATATGTGAGAAAAATCCTGTAATGGCGGACAACACATTTTATTTAGCAAGACTTTGCAATCTAATCATAGGTATACTACGACACTATTCCAGATGGGGGTATGCAGTAGACTACATTATTTGGAAAGGGGTATGCAGCCTAAAGAAAAAATCACTTCTTTAAATAATTTGTGAACCCACTAGTGGCAGTCCTGTGCTTTTAGAACCCACCAGAAACCGGTCAGGGCAGTGTATAGGTAGCCTGCTCTTGCATGTTTTATATATTTAGCAAACATGGTTATTTGGACCCTGCAAAGCCTGTGAGGTTCCTCAATATTATGTTTGTTGTATAATGAGCAAAAGACTCAACACTAGGCTAGAGAGATATGGCAAGAGACAGAGTTCAGGAGTTCTCCCAGTATGACACTGTATGTGGTCTCATTCACTGAGTAGTTGATGCATCAGTTAAACAAAAGTGTCAGATTCCAGTTTCCTCTAATCACTATACTTCCCATTATAACCAAAATATGCTACCAACTTTTAGTTATGTTTAAGGTTTAGCAGTGAACTTAAAATCTCCATGAACTTCAGTTTGCCCTCTCTCAAAGAAGGAGCTAAATTATGACCAGCCTTCTCTACATGAACTGCGGGGAGTGTACAATCTCTGAGAAAAATGATAGTAGCAAAGGGAAGTCACGTGATATAGAGCTTTTTCAGCTAGCTGTAACCTGACGAATAAACACAGATTTCTGAGAATGAGGGAGCAATAAAAAGGGGAGAAATCATCAGTTGGAATTCAACATCAGTCTCCAAGTTTTAGAACCCTGAACGAGTTAGGCTGCCTTTGAGTTAGTCATCTGGTGGTTTTAATGTGGTCCAACCTAAGCTTGACTCCTTTGCAATGTGGTCCTTTATTTGAATACATAGGTATTGATTAGGCACATAGCTATATAAGGGTGTGATCCAAAGCCTCTTTAAGTCAATGGACAGAGTCCCTGACTAGATCAGGCCTTAAATGTTCTTAAAACATACACCCATATGTCATGATTCAGGGCTAGCTGCACCTTTGATCCCCTCTGGTCTCTCTGAGTGCACCTACACAGGTGACAGGCTCTGCGTCTTCACCTTTCCCTGGGTGGCATCCCATGGTTCCCTCACTCTTCAGCTGACCTCCCAGGTTACAACATCCTGTGCACCAACTGTGATTGCTCTGGAGGCCTACTGGGTTTGGTGCCTGCAAGTTTTCCCTTTGGGAGCTGGGACTAGTGGTGAATACAGTGACCCAAAACTGCCTTTTAAAAACAAAGTATTGTTTAATGACAACAGTAGGAACATAATATAACAAGAGAAAGGCTTTTTAACACATTCAAAGATCTGTCCACACACACATCTTACCTGTGCGTTTAGATAGGTCCAGTTTATCCCAGACACCCAAACGTCTGCATGCTGGGGATCAGTCTGCTCCCCAGCAGTCTCTGACTCTCACTTTCTGTCCTTTCCTCCAGGAACTGTCTTTTAGCCACCACAAAGTTCTTTGTTCTAGTTTCTCCTGCCTGGATCCCTCTTCCTGTAGTTACAAGCCAGACTACAGAACTCCACACAGTCTGAGGTAAAATTGTGCATGTAAATAACCTCTGCTTGCCTCAACCCCTTTTAATCACAATAACAAGCAAACCTAGAGTTGCCAGCCCTCCAGGATTGGCCTGAAGTCTCCCGGAATCGGCATTGATCTCCCGGTGACTACTGAAAGTAATCCAGGAGATTTTAGTAGGATATTTTAAGAAAATGACATTATGTCATGTTGGGGGAAAAAATCTCCTGGGATAGCTTCAGTCAAACCTACACGTGGAACACATAATTTTCAGAAAATAATACAGGCATTCCCCTGTCCTTCACACCATATATGGTTTAAAGGAGTTCAACAGTCTACCTCAAATACAATACATGGCCCTTAATCATTAATGGCCAGTTAATCAGATTGTGGTCTTTGGGGAAGCTGGTCACAGGCTGACTGTGATTCAAAGTGTGTGAGCTAGAAAAGGATGAAAGAAAGTCCCCACAAACAGTACCACCATCAACCTATTTGTATGTTTGTCAGATGTAACTGCATGTACTTTAAAGTGTTGTATTGTGTAGCACAAGTGGAGTGCTATACTATATGCATTATAATTCAAAAAAGAAAATAAGATAACATATATTCTCTACAAGCACAGAGCCAGAGAAGCCTGCAGTCCCTCAGTGGTCCAAAGTCATGCAAGGCATATTTTGAAATAAATCCATCCTTTAGGGAGTTGCTTCCCTAAAACCATATAAAATAATTGTTTTTTAGCCAGCAATTCTCCAGTTTGAAAACACATCTCTCCCCTTGTTTCATCTTTTTCTTTATTATCAAACATACTAATCCTCAGCCACAGCAAGCATAGCCTGACATGGCCTTACCAGTGTGACCTTATATGCTTATTTGTTTATTATGCAGCACTTGAGAATAAAGTAGTGACTGCATGCCACTTGCAATTCTGGCTCTTCAGTGAATAGCATGCATCATTGAAAAACCGCTGTCATCCCACTTGCATGTAAATAGCACTCAGTCTTGGGGACCAGCAGGAGCATATAGTATCCTCAGATGTAAGCTCAGGGATATCTGGTTTCCCAGTCAACAGAACCTACTCATATGTAAAGTGTGGCATTATCATGAAGGTTGACTGACCAGGTTCTCAGGACAACCAACAACCTATCTTTATGCTGTCAACCATTCTGATCACAATGACATTTTCTGGTGGTGATCACAGTTCAGAGAAATCTGAACACTAGGATGAACCCTAAAGCAATCTAATACACATTGGTTGAGCATGAGGCTAGAAACCAAAACATCCAGTTTCTGTGGGCTTCAGCTTCCCTGGGGGTAAAACGGATATGATACTACTTCAAGGGATGATCCCAGCAAGTTGTAGTCTTGCATCACTTGAGAACAAGACAAGACAACAGCAATGATGGGGTTATAGCCAATGTGCAGAAGATACACTTTTACAGGAGATTTACAGAGCTGAGGTTGAAGGAAGTACAGCGTGAGGCCAACCATGAATGAGAATGAAAGATGTAATTTTGAGGGATTTAAGAATCCTAAATCCTCCTATACTGACTCTTACCAAAGGAAGACGACTTGCAAGGGACTGTTAAAGAGGAAGTTTAGTCTATGCACCAGCATGGCTACATCACAGCCATGTGAATCTGGTGCTGATGATCCTTCTCACACGTTGATGTGAGGATAAATTAATGTTTGTAACAAAGTGATAAGCATTTTTGTTTATAAGTGTCTGGTTCATATTTTTTTCACTCTTTAACTGATTGACTTTCAAAATGCAACAATACACAAGAGCATACACAATAAACACCGCCATGTTTGTAGTACAACATTCCCTGATTCTGACTGCAGCTTCTTGGTACTACCACTCAATATAATCACCATCATAATAAACAACTACCATCTTTAGGGTTCTTTATTTATATCTTTTTTTCAGTCAGTTTAAATTTATTGCCTTGTTAAGGGGTAGGAGAATCTTTCCATTTCAATAACTTGATTTATTAAAATTTAAGTTTATGCAAATTTAATGAAAAAATATGGCTTGTTATGTCATAATAATTTGCATCTATAGAACACCCCTCATCCAAGGATTCAAAGTGCATTCAAAGGTGAAAATATTAATATACAGAACATTATGAAGATGTAAATAAGAACTTCTGCTAAGTTACTCATTAAAGATTAATATGACGAGTTACACACAAATCTACAAGCAGCAGGTCAAGAACATAGCTCTACAAATAATTGGGCCACAGCATCAGCTGCTGTAAAATTGAATAGTGCAACTGAAGTCAATGGAGCTATGCCATTCTATAGCAGCTGAATATCCAACCCATTGTTGATGCTTATGGATGTAAAAATCCTGGTTAAAAGATTCCGGAGAAAGAGTTCCCATGTATTCTCAAATATTTCTAATGGTTCCAGTATAAATTAGCAAGATTACGTAGGACGAATTTTAGAGCAATTAGATTCTCAATAATACTAAAATATTTATAGCACCGTATTATGTTCTTGATAACATAGAATTTTTGGATTGTGACAGGTCTATTTACTATGTTGTTCGGAAAAGCACCTCACATGCCGTAGATAGCGTTGTTCTGTAGCTAGGCTTTCCCGTTAAGCATTTTCACCTTGCAAAGATTTATGAGAGCCATAAACAATCAAAACACTTGCAGGTTCATCTTTCATTATTTTTCCCTCTTAGCAAAAGCAAATTCAAGCATATGACTACATACAAGCACCAATAAAAATGGGTGTTGGAATACAGGAAGATGATATAAATCAAGTTAATGTATTCATCTAAATGTATGTCTACAATATGCTGGTTCTATGTAGATTTCCTTTGTTCATTTGTGATACCCCAGGGCTGCTGATTTTTATCTAGATGAGGCCATTGTCCCCTACTGGATATTAGTGATTTCTTCAGTGAGTGTTGTATTCCAAGCACATAGAATTGCAACTATTTCTAGATCTATTTACTCTAGAAAACTCAATTAATTTAAAACTATTCTTCTGAGTAATGTCACATGATCCCAGTAGTCATCATGCAGTGCAAATTCCCAATCCGTTACCAAAATATTGCATTAGCATTCTTATAAGTGCATTAATTTCTAATTCAGTTTACTCTCACCACTGCATCAAAATAATTAAACATTTAAAAAAGCATATCATTGTTCTTCTTCCTAATCCAACAGATGTATAAAATCTTACCTTGGGAAGAAAGGGGAGACAATGGAGCATTTCTTGACATAGGTCTAGATTTTGAAGGCAGCTTAAAAAAACTAACAATTGGATCTTGTGAATTTGTGGGTGGCTTCAGTGGAGCATCCGCAGGCACGCCTGCGGGAGGTCCACCATAGCCGCGGGACCAGCGGACCCTCCGCAGGCACGTCTTGGGGCGGCGAAATGGCTAAAGCCGCCCCTGGTCAAAACTGAACCTTTTGACTTAGTTTGCATCAGGTCCATCTCCAGAACCCTAGCCTAAACCTAATACAGATTTTTAAATTTACCCTCCTCTATCCATGTCTGGTTTACAGTATTTTCATTTAGTTTTACCCTTTTATTTCACACAGACACATAGTATAATTGGCTGCTCTATAATTTATACTGTTATTCATAGAAGCATTAATAGTTTACTTTAATTCTTCAAAAGCACAGCATGTCTGAATTACATTAATGTTTTATTTATCTCTGTTTACCTATGTATTTGGTTATCTAGTTGGATTTGAGTATTACAATGACGAAAAAGATGAAAAAAATTAGGCCTTTTCAGCCTTGCAACAGGAGCCTACTTGAAACATGAACCTCATTTAGGGTGACCAGATGTCACAATTTTATAGAGACAGTTCTGATTTTGGGGTCTTTTTCTTATATAGGCTCCTATTACCCCCCACCCCGTCCCGATTTTTCACATTTGCTGTCTGGTCACCCTAACCTCACTCTCTATCTCCATGGATGAGCGCACTGCGGAGGTACGAAGGAGAGGGCTTTTATCCAGACAGTTTCCAAATAGCACCAATCAATCCTCCTAACCAGAATATCAATATGTGACCTGTTGCATGGGGGAGGAAAGGGGTTTAGAACATAATAGCTCTTTCCTGAAGGCACACTAGCATTTTTCAGGCCTCTTGTTGTCTAGGTTATTAATATCAGTCTCCCAACGGGTTTACACCTACCTAACAAGGACTCTGTTGTATGCACATTTAAGATGGCAATAAATCCAAATACTAGTTGTGCAGGGCCATGAAGAGCTTACACAGATTAATGGTGCTTGTAACATTTCCAGAAGTTATAATAACTTTATCTTCATCACCAGATCTAAACAAAGCCTCTTATGTTTTTGGAGTTCTTGAAAGCAAAAGAAATCCTGGGTTTGTTTGTTCTTTTAATCATCACTTTGAATTCCATCACCTTTATGGTGATGAAAAATGACATTGAAAACTTAAACAAGAAAGATGGTTTGATGGGCTGAAAAGGAGTGTAATGCAAATTAACGTATTTAAAAAATCAAAACAACTTCCTCATTTATTACAAAGTGACTTGGATAATTAAGCAAAACTTGGAAATTTCTGGGTTGATTCAATTTTATCTTGACACAGCAAAAGCATTAAGGAAATCCAGACTTCTGACACATTATATAGTGCTGGTAGCTCACAAAGAATACATAGACTTTCAAGCACTGAATCAAAGTTAATTGGACTAAATATATAAGAAACATGAAAAGCAGCACTGTTTCGGAAGGCTTCTGGACCTGATCCTGAATTCCTTGCCTACCCAATAGACTCAAGTGAATGTATGATTATCCTATAAGTCAGTGATTCTCAAACTTCTGTACTGGTGAATCCTTTCACATAGAAAGCCTCTCAGTGCAACCCTTTCTTACAAATTAAAAACACTTTTTATATATTTAAACACCATTATAAACGCTGGAGGCAAAGCGTGGTTTGGGGTGGGGGATGACAGCTCGTGATCCCCCATGTAAGAACCTTGTGATCCGAGGGGTCCCGATCCCCAGTTGAGAACCCCGTCCTAGATCCACTTCTCACCAAATCATATTCAAATTGACTATGTGGATTAAATTCATGTTGGATGCAACTCTACTGACTTAAATGTAGTCACACCAACAATGACTTTGGGTCCTGCTACGTACAGCACTATGGCTAGAGATCTTTGAGATGAGCACCAAGAAAGAAAGTATAATCAGTGTTGATAGATATCCATCCAACAACATCATTTATATCAGTATTGAGACATAGTTATTAAAGAACTTGAGAAAATTTTCCTTACCAGGCCATGGTTGCTTAGCTTACAGTTAATGTTGCTCACGTTAATATTGTATCAATACAAAAGAATAAAAACAATGGGAATCATAGCACAGATATGGCACACACTATGCTTATAAGCCTTATCTCCCAACAACCACTCAGACTTCCTCCCTTCCATTCAAAAGGAAACATCCTATCTTCATCACAACCACTGGACACTTTCAACAAATATTCTATCAGGGCCAGTCAAATTTTCCCATATCTTGATGACATTTTTCATTGGAAACTTGATTTTTGATGAGTGAGAAAAAACATAAAAACCTTTTCAATGAAAATTTTCATTGAAGATTTTGGGGTTATTGCCCAGCCACAGAGCTGGTTGAAAATTTTCAGCAGTTGAAACATTTTGATGAAATTTTGAAAAGCAAGTAAAGAAATGTAAAAACAAATCCTGGTTTTTTTTAACTAGCTTTTCAGCTTGTTCTGTTCTCTACCATGGCGTTTGTAATGCATTATAAAACCAAGTTCCCTTTCCTTGCTCTCCAACTATTACACACATTATCACAATCTCCTGTAATAGAATATCATCTGTCATTTCAACATATATCACCATCATAAACTTACGGTAATCCTTACAGGTACCCCTGGGCACTACTAACTAAATAAATACCTTAGTTAAATAATTAAATAAATTAAAGAAATGGGTGAGAAAGAGAATCCCAAGACTCAGACAGCATCACACTTTCTTCATGAAAACAATTGTATTTTCAAAATCTAAAATACTACAGCACCACATTATGATTAACATGCAGGTATATTGTGCCTTTCAATTGATTTCTTTGTGCACCTTCTCCTTTGTTTTCCTAATACACTGTGATACTTCTTGTTACAGAAGTCCCCACAGTATAAGGTACATAGCGAACAAATGAATACCAAAGAGAGCTGTTTACCAAGAAATATACAGCACCTTGTACTAGGACTCCATAATTACTGCAGTTAATATTACACATTCCCTTTCCCAGTAGAATATGCAAGTATAAAGAACTGTGGGTAGCAAGATAATCACCCTGCCAGCAAGTGAGTAGTTATCTCTTGTTTGACACCACATAAATTATTTGTGGCAGGTCTCTATTTCAAGAATAATGATAAAAAGGTTTGTCATAAGAATAAGCCTAAAATGGTACACCACCAGTAACAGGAAGAAATTTGAAAATACTGGAGTTAGCCTGGCATAGCAGATTAACCCCCACTCCAAATACTAGTCGTGCAGGGCCATGGAGAGCTTACACTGATTAGCGGTACCTATGACATTTCCAGAAGTCATAACCACTTTATGCCAAATACCAATACCAAAATCTGAGGTAGAGCCACGTGATTTATTGAAAGGATGAAATCTTCAATTCTCTGCCATCAAAAGACCTCAGAGTGGTCAGCCAGCTAGGACCAATTTTTGATACCCTTCATCACACTGAGTTGCACCTTACTCCATGAGTGGTCCCACTGAAATCAAGACACTGCTGATGTAGCAAGGCACTACTCAAAGAAAGGGCATCACACTCTGATCTTTACCATTTGTATTGCGGTAGCCTAGGATATCGAGTCATGGACCAGGCCCCATTGTGCTAGGTGCTGTACAAACACATAGGATGCACAGGGAGTATGTTTCACTACTGAGTTATTCCCTTGTTGGAACTCCATTGATTTCAACATAAAACTGGAGTGATGCAGGGTCCTCTGTGTGTGTGTGTCTGTGCGCATGCACAAACTCTGGGACTGTGCATTAACACGCACATGTTGAAAATCAAAAATTAAAATACTTAAGATTGAATGTGTGGGGGGGATTAAAACTTCATGAAATCATTAATTACAGGAAAATCCTTTTCTACAGAAAACTAAAGGTGTCTAGAAAAACAAGATCTGAGCATCACACTTGAAAGACCTTCCCTTTTGCAAAAATATAGCTCCCTCTGTATGCAAAACAATGGAGTGTTATCTATAGCAGCAACTTCTCAACAATTTATGGGTTAGAGAATAACAGGCTGCCAAGTGCCAAGAGCAGGCACCCAGTGATTTATGGTGTTGGAAGGGGGCTCATTCTTTTTCTTTACCACTGGAGTCCCATTGGGGACCTAAATTGCAAATGAACAAAGGCATCTTTGTACGGAACATATATGCTTAAGGACTGGGGTGGCACCTTGCAATCCAGTCTAAGTTAGGGGTGGTCAATAGCTGAGCTATCTCAGGAGCAGAGACCAGACAGAATCTGAGACTCACAATCCAGTCCCTGTATCCACCTTCTCCAACAGTAAGCAAGCTACACAAGACCTTTTGCTGAAGCAAGTTATTTCTTCCTCTGCCCAGATCTAGCTGTGCAGCTAGCCCACTCCTTTCCATCGATGCAGGAGAGGGACAAGTGGCCCAGCAGCAGTTTCTCTCCCTCTGATGCATAAGCTGGCAATGTGAGTAACCTGTGCAGAGAAGTAAGATGACTCCTTATATAAACACCCTATTGCTCCCTTGCATGGACACAGAGCTGGGCTCTCAGTTGAGCCCTAAGGGAAGTTCCAGGCTGCATGCCAGCTGTCCTCAAGAAGTCCATCAACTCTTCTTTTACAGCTCAGCCACATGGTCACCCAGCCCCCACTTCTTGTGACACCCCTCAATATAATTTTCTTCTTCTTTCGACACTGTAACTGACAAGAAAGTTTCCCCTTTTAATTCTCTTTAAATGGAATTTTGGTTTACAAAAAGAAAAGAAGAAAGCTTTCTCCTCTTCTTTAGAACAGAATAACACTGTTACCCCTTTCCACCCAGGCAACTAGCCAAAAATTCAGGGTCTTATAGGTTGTCTCAGTTAGGAAGAGAAATTGGTGAGAGTCAGGTAGTTCTATGATGCGGTCTTGTTTATTTACAATGTTTTCCTGAACACAGGACAAACCAAACAACAGGAGACTGTACTTGCTCACTGGACCAATCCTCTTTCAGCCAGCAGCACAAGCCAAAAACCTATCTTCTGGCTTCTCCAAGGGCCACATGCCATGTTTCCAGGCTACATCTGCTCAGCTTGCTTTCTGCTTCTCTCCAGGCTTGTCTACATGGTGGGGTAAAGCACCCTATGAGCGTGTGATTTCTAAAGCACACCAACATGTTGCTCATTGTGTGGTGTGTGTAGATCCCAGTGGCATATTTGAATGCGGTGCTGGTTCAAACAGCACCACATTAAAGTGCCCAAGGAAACCTTTAGTGCACACCAGCAGGATCTACATGGACAAACTAATGCGCGGCATGTCAATAAGCTTTAGAAATCACACCCCTGCGGTGCTCACTGCACCTCTGGGTAGACAAGCCCTCAGTCCCTCTTTTTGTGCCATGTCTCCTGCTTCTCTTACACACAGCCCCTCTCTGATCAAACAATACCCAGCAAAGCCCTCCACCCACATGGTACTAATTTTGGGGTGGGCTGGTGGGAACTACTGTAAAGGAGCCTGTTTCCCAGGCAGTGGCACTCACCCACCAGCCTCAATGATGCTTCGTCCAACCACAACAATACAGTTTGTGACATAGCCTGGTTTCCTTCTAGTCATCTGAGCCATGTTCATGTGCATTACAGGAGGGCAGCAATTGCAATATCTAATACTGTATGATATATTTCAATGCAGGATAAAGTAGCTACCGCAGGCAGCCCGGCCAATTGGGCTGTCAACAATACTAATAGCCTCCTGGTGTCAACATTACAGTTGCCAATGCACAGTTGTAGAGCACTTGCAATTCTCATTGATTCCTATGAGAGTTTTCAGCAGATATTCAGCACCTGTCAGGATTCAGCTGGCTATTACTTTGTATTGAAATTTACCACAGAGCTAATGATGTTGGTTTCTAATTTTTTTTAAACCCAGTTACTATTAATCACTTTTTACCTATACACCTGTGCTGGGCTACAGCTATGCCTGTGGTTTTATATACAGCCTAAGGTAGTGCTGTGACTGTGCCAGCACTGAACTTTGAATTGCTATGTCATTCATTGGTTTCAATGGCTCTTCTTTATCGTTTCTATCCTCATTTTCCCCCTCTAGCACTGCTGCTCGGACACTGTGCATCTCGAAGCTCAGCTGCAGGGTTAATCTTCTGGGTCATTTGCTAAATCTACAACTACAGAGTGCTATAAACAAGACCATAAAAGAGAACACTTTATACTCTGAGAGTCAGAATAAACAACAAGTAAACGATTATCTTCTTGCTGCATTCAACTGGCGGGAGTTAGCCTTGTTTGATTGTACCTTGAACACCACCGATTTGATCAGGAACATGGAATCTCCTGTGACAAAAAAAAGTTTCAGGTTTAGACAAATGTTTTGTGAAAGGTTCTGAATTCCATACTGTGCTGTACATTTTGATTTAATCGTATTCTGAGTTACAGAACAAGTTTCTCCCTAGAGGCATAAGCCATGACCAACAACTGGGAGGCTTTGAGTTCTAGTCTCAATATATTCACTGACTTATTTTAATAATACTCTGAGAGTAGGGTTTTCCAAATTACATAGCACTGACCTAATTCTGCTCCCATTGAAGTCAACTGAAATTTTAGCCTTTGGGGGCGCCAGGTTAAGTCAGCCCTGGGCACTTCTGAAAATCCCACCCTGCATTTGAAGGTCATGATTCAGGATAGCCCCCAAACACATGCTTAACTCTAAGTCAGCGGGATTCAAGCGTGTGCTTAAGTGCTTTCTTCAATAACAATGCTTTCCTCCACACTACCCTATAGTGAGGCAGTGATTGATAAAATCACTCAGGGAAAGGAATTCAAAGGAGCTGAAAATCTTGTCAATCCTCTCTCAGATCGTGTGGGTTTTTTGCTGTACCTATTAATTTTTTCATGTTTAACAAATAAGACTGATTTAAAAAAAAAAAGTATTTTCCCAGCCCTGGAAATTGGATTTTCCCTATAGCTCAGATATGGCAGCCTTTTTTAACTCCTCTGCAAGAGAATGTAATTTTGGGGGATAATTTCAAGCATGTTGCGTTATTTCACTATGGGGGATACCTAGATGCTAAATTTGGAGGATGACCACTAAATTAATTGTGTTTATTAGCGCATGAAATAAAAATAAAATTAGAGTCAAAGAAGCATTTTCTACATGATGGTTTCTTAAAACCTTTATTTATTACTTGTATTACGGTAGGATCTAGGAGCCCTATTCATAGACCACTGTGCAAGGCACTGTGCAAACACCAATCTAGAACGTGGTCCCTGTCCCATACATAGGTCATCATGGGCTGCATTCTCTGGAACATTAAGCCTGTTTTGTGATGTTTCTCCTGGTGCAAGGCAGACTTGAAAACGGCAGGGTGGATCTTACCATTCAAGGCTTCTCTCTTCTCAGATATAAGATCATTAGGTAGTATGGGATGCCCATACCATCAGTGTAATGCTCTTGATTGCCAATGTGGGGGAGTAGCCAAGGAAAGGGGTTATGGCCAAGTTGCCCTTATAGGACTAATTTAAAGCTCCCTAGCACTAGAACTAAGGGAGCATAATGGTAGTTCAAAACCATGTTGAAGCCTGCTGGGCTTCAACAAATGTTTGTTCCGCAGTGCAGCTAGGATCTGGGCCAATATCTGGCTAAACTAAGGTTCAGAAAACCTGAAAAGTGGAATTCCAAATTCCCATAAAGAACATAAGTCTCGAAGGGTTTGATCTGGTTATAATTTAGAAAAAACAAAACCCGATAGCTTAAAGATTTCTGATCTCACTGAGATATGAGCAGTAATCCAAATGTGAGCAGAGTTCTAAGGGAAGAGGTCCAAGGTTGGGTGTTTCATAGCTACTCACAGTGGCTAAATACAGATAGGGTGTAAGTGAGTGCAACTGCACTGCCTTAAAATATTTCCAGTACCTGAATTGGTGATGACTAAATCTAATTCATCCCCCTGAAAAAAAAATTCTCTTGAAAATATTATATATGTCAATGTCTCTTTCAAAGAACCTCCAAAGTATCATTTTAATAACTCCTAGGTGTTTAATTTCTATTGTCTCTCTTTATTTTATCAAGCCTAGACCAACACAAAACCAATCCATTCACAGCCACTGGCAGCCCTCAGAAAAACAGCAAAATCTTTGTTAAAGATTGAGTTATAATCCATATGATCCCCATGCTGTTCCACTGGACTAGGTTCTAATGAGACACGCTCAGTAAGATGAGGGCTTTTCAAATTATTAGGAAGAACATTCTCAAGCAAAAACATATTTATTTGTTTCAGCCCTGAAGCAAAATGCCATTTTGGCATTTAAATAATGACAACCAATTTACAAGATACTTGTAATCTCAAACCAGTTGCCCACAAGCTATTTTAAAAAAATTGCACACTATTCAGCAGAATGTGAGTGGCAAGCAGAAGCAGAAAGACAACTGCAGAGCAGAGAGAAAATGGAGAATTGGACCAACAGGCTTTATGATATTCATCAACAAGTAGCTGTAAATCAAGAAAAAAGGGATTTAAAAGTACATTTCAAATTAAAACATTTCTTCAGTCCTGCTGTCTTCAGATCTGCAAGCTTTAATCCATGGCTTCCTGATACTATCTTCTTGATTCAATTTTTTCCTTTGGAGCTGAAACTTGCAGATTGCAGCTGTTTGAGCAAACTTGTCTCTTTTGAAATGCATTTCTTCTTCCTGAGGCTTGGTCAATACTACAGACTTATGTCGATATAACTGTCTCGCTCAGGGGCGTGGAAAATCCACACCCTGAGCAACGCTGTTATACCCACCTAGCCCCAAGTGTAGACAGCACTATGTTGACAGGAGAGCTTCTTGCATCGACATAGCTACTGCCTCTCAGGGTCGGAAACTCTTCATTGGCATAGGTAGCATCTTCACTAAATGCTACAGTGACACTGCCGCTCCACTGTATGTGTAGAGAAGCCCTGAGTAATATGAGGTGTATTTTTAAGAAAGAGATGGGCCTGAAATAGAACAATACATCTAATCATCTTTGTATTTTGGAGCAGCTTGGATCTGAATTGTGCAGCTCAGCTCCACTCTGATTTATATTTATTATTACTAATTATATTAATTACAGCAGTGCCTAGGTGCCAACCATTAATGAGGCCCCACTGTGCTAGCTGTTTTACAAACATAAACGAGTAGACAGTTTCTGGCCTAAAGAGCTTACAATCTAAATAGAGGAGGCAGATATAGGGAATCCTTTAAATTGCCATAGAGGATGCTTAGGCCTTTAATCTTTCACACACACACACTCACACACACACACACACACACACACACCGACGTGCCTAGGTATGCTTAATCCTGCTTCAGCGTGCAATGGCTGGACTAGATGACCTCTTGAGATGCCTTCCAACCCTACATTTCTGTGTCTGTATGGCCTGGTCTACACTACGCGTTTAAACCAATTTTAGCAGCGTTAAACCAATTTAAAGCCGCACCCGTCCACACTACAAGGCCCTTTATATCAATATAAAGGGCTCTTTAAATCGGTTTCTGTACTCCTCCCCAACGAGAGGAGTAGCGCTAAAATCGGCATTACCATATCGGATTAGGGTTAGTGTGGCCGCAAATCGATGGTATTGGCCTCCGGGCGGTATCCCACAGTGCACCACTGTGACCGCACTGGACAACAATCTGAACTCGGATGCAGTGGCCAGGTAGACAGGAAAAGCCCCGCGAACTTTTGAATTTCATTTCCTGTTTGCCCAGCGTGGAGCTCTGATCAGCACGGGTGGCGATGCAGTCCCAAATCCAAAAAGAGCTCCAGCATGGACCGTACGGGAGATACTGGATCTGATCGCTTGGGAGACAAATCTGTTCTATCAGAGCTCCGTTACAGAAGACGAAATGCCAAAGCATTTGAAAAAAATCTCCAGGCTATGATACAGAGCTACACAGTGCTGCGTGACAAGCGTACGGAAAGCCAAAAGAATCAAATGGACGCTCATGGAGGGAGGAGGGGGGACTGAGGACTCCAGCTATCCCACAGTCCACAGCAGTCTCCCAAAAAGTATTTGCATTCTTGGCTGAGCTCCCAATGCCTGTAGGTTCAAACACATTGTCCGGCGTGGTTCAGGGATATAGCTCGTCAATTTACTCCCCCCCTGCCACGTGAAAGAAAGGGGAAAAATCGTTTCTTGACTTTTTTTCAATGTCACCCTATGTCTACTGAATGCTGCTGGTAGACGCGATGCTGCGGCAGTAAAAAGGAGCAGTATCCGCTCCTCTCCCTCCCCGGTGGCAGACGGTACAATATGACTGATAGTCAGTCCTCCAATCAGCCTGTGAGTGCTCCTGGCTGGCCTCAGGTGAGGCTGGCCGGGGCACCTGCCTGGGTAAAAATAGGAATGATTCCTGGTCATTCCCAGTAGATGGTACAGAACGCTGGTAACCGTCTTCATCATAGCAACTGGGGGCTGAGCTCCATCAGCCCCTCCCTTTCATGTAAAGAAAAGATTCTGTACTGCCTGGACTATCATAGCAGCGGGATGCTGGGCTCCTCTCCCCACACGCATGTCTTGCCTGGCTTAATGTCCTGCCTGGACTATCATAGCACTGGAGGCTGCCTCCCCCTCATTTTATCTCACTAACAAGTCACTGTTTCTTATTCCTGCATTCTTTATTACTTCATGACACAAATGGAGGGGGGGACACTGCCACGGTAGCCCAGGAAGGTTGGAGGAGGAGGGAAGCAACGGTGGGGTTGTTGCAGGGGGCACCCCGTGAATGGCATGCAGCTCATCATTTCTGCGGGATCTGACATGGACAGCTGTGCTCTCTGATACACTGGTTCTCTAGTACACTTGCCCCATATTCTAGGCAGGACTGACTCTATTTTTAGATACCATAAAGGAGGGATTGACTCAGGGAGTCATTCCCATTTTTGTCTTTTGCCCCCGGCGACCTCTCAGCCAGGGGCACCCATGATAGCAGCAGACGGTACAGAACGACAGATAACCGTCATCTCATTGCCAATTTACAATGGCACTAGGCAGACGGTACAGAACGAACTGATAACGTCTCTGCTATCATGCAAAAGCAAATGAATGCTGCTGTGTAGCGCTGCAGTATCGCCTCTGTCAGCGGCATCCAGTACAACATACGGTGACAGTAAAAAAAAAAGGCTGAACGGGCTCCATGGTTGCCATGCTATGGCGTCTGCCAGGGCAATCCAGGGAAAAAGGGCGCGAAATGATTGTCTGCCGTTGCTTTCCGGAGGAAGGAATGAGTGACGAGACATTTATCCAGAACCACCCGCGACAATGATTTTTGCCCCATCAGGCACTGGGATCTCAACCCAGAATTCCAAGGGGTAGGGGAGACTGCGGGAACTATGGGATAGCTACGGTATAGCTACCCACAGTGCAACGCTCCGGAAATTGACGCTAGCCTCGGACCATGGATGCACACCACCGAATTAATGTGCTTAGTGTGGCCGCGTGACTTTATACAATCTGTTTTACAAAACCAGTTTATGTAAAATCGGAATAATCCCGTAGTGTAGACGTACCCTATGAAACTCCTTGGCACCGGTGGGAGTTATGCACTTGTTCTGTCTCTTACGAAAAGTTCAAGAGGATTTAATGAAGAGTGATCACCTCTCTACAGAATTTTAAAACCAACCAATACAATTCTATAGCTGGGATATAATTCTCTGTGAAATCTATAGGTTTCTGAGTAATTTCTGTAGAACCTCATTGTTTTCATGCCAATTGCATTGTATAGGACTTTTACATAAAGGATGAGAAAGAGAGAATAAACGTTGTGTTGCCTCTTGTGAGAATTTGGAGAATCTACTTACGTACAACTTATGAGTTCTGTCTGATATTATGAAATTGTTGTACCATGAAATGCCTCCATGTGGATGTGGAATTACTGCCAACTGAGAGACAACAGTCAGTTGTTAAACCTCTATCTGATGTAGAGAGGCTCCAGGATTCTGAAAAAGATGTCATGAGCAGCAGGAGAAGGACCCTGGACACCCAAGGGGACTCTTCTCATGCCCAAAGAACTCTTCAGAGTGGTGAGGAAACTGAGGCAGGAAAATACACAGAGGTGTGTTTACTATTTTCTCTAGAGCTGCATCTCTCTTATGCTAAGTAAAACGCTATTGAGTTTAGAACCTTGCGCAAAGCCTATTGGTGGGTCTGTCTGCTTTCACTGTCACGTGCCCCTGCAAAGTTGAACTATAAACCCAGAGTGCTCACATGGCTGGAGTTCTGCTTGAGCTACAGGGGAGCTTGAGAGTTCAGCACTTGTTCCAGAGGCTAGGCAGTTTGACTGTGGGGTCCCAACTCTCAGGAGGAGATGCCAGACAGAGGATCTGCACCCTGAAACTGTGCCTAAAGACCCCAGCCAGGAACAGTGCCTGGACTGTGTTCAGACTCTGGAGGCGTAAAAAACAGCCTGGTGAGTGTTCAGGTAGAGGAGACCTCTAACAGGGCTGTGTACATGACAGCTCTAAAAACAAGATCTAGTGAAAAGACTACTTAGGTATCAGGTAAATCGTAACTTTACTATACATAAAATTTTATTTTTACTAACTTCCATTTCTCATCAATGCTTAAATCAATTCTGTCCCTTGCTCTTGCTGTACGTTTAATCTTTAACCAGTTTGCAATTTCTTAATTTCTTTGAAACCAGATACTTTGTTTTCTTCTTTTCTGGTTGCAATTGGTCAGTGTGAGGTTTTCAATTTCAAAATACCCTGTTACTGTGTATATTAATCCATTTCCCTAATATGTCATACAACAGTGACATGGTACATCTGACATTTTATCTACCTACCTACCTAGCATTTATACATAATGGACCTGATTCTGACTTCATTTATCCTGCTGAAAAACAGGAGTAACAACTGAATTCAGGCAAGTTATCACAAACTCAGTGAAAATAAAGGAGAGAATCATGACTACTGATTCCTTTGGGTTTCACAGCTTCCAAATAGCATTGGCATTGAACAAATCAAGCTAGTTAGTCCAAGTTAGTTTGTTCTATATACTCCAGAGGTAACATGCAAAATATTACCCTCAACTTTCACTCTTGCTATTTAAAAATAAACCAAAAGACTCAACTGTAGGGTCCCTTTTGGTGATAAATTAGCACGGCTGGATACAACCAGTATAATGCAATTTTAATGTGATAAATTGCTAAAGTGATTGGATTCAGTGAGATGTAAACTATTAGACTCAGTAAGTACACAGAGAGCATTTCACCTGGCACTTGTGCTCACCAGAATTAAGCATAATGTCTCTTTGTTACTCCAGTTAACTAGAGAAGACATATAATTAATCAGAGGTAGAGCAGAGAAAGATTTGGCATCTTGCTCTGATCTAGCTGAACAAGCCACTAGAATATTTCCTCCTTCTTTGGTAGCTCATATTCTTAGCTTTCTTTTAAGAAATCTCTTTCTAGTCAACTGGCAGCATCTAGGGATCTTTAGTACTGGTGTCTATATCATTTTCAGATTAATATTGATTTTCCTTATTTTAACAAACACAGGTATAGGGTCAAGGAAGTCTGTGTTAATGCAACACGGGCTGACTCTTCTGCCTGTAACAACACTAATTTAGACTCCCTTTTACCCAGTTCCTGATAGGAAAATTACCCCAGCCCTTTACACATCACTTCTGAATTTGACCTTTACAATATGTCCATTGTCCTGGCATCCATGCTTTTGTAGGTGCATCGAAAACTGAGGATGTAGAATGTCTAAGGCACCCTATATCCAGATTAGACCATGTTCTTTCTAAGTTTGTATACTTTGCTCAATGCATAGTATTTAACTTGTCATGCCACAGACGTGTTGAGGCATCTCTTTTGCAGTAAGCCATTTAGAACTCTTGAGCTTGACCCTCAGCCAGTGCAAATTGCTCTAGCTCCACTGACTGAAGCTCCACTGACCTCGGTTTACACTAGCTGAACATCTAGTCCCTTGGGCTTGAGCCTGCTACCACAGAAATCAATGGAAAAACTCCCATTGACTTAAGCAGGATACTCCCTTTTGACATTGACACCCTTTTTAGAGGTGGAAATTGCTTCTGTGTTGCTGCAAGAATAAGCTTCTAACCATTCCTTCATTTTTAAAGGATTTTGTAGGATTTATTCTATGTTGAACATGGAAATTAGAACTAAAATTCCCATAAGTGGAATGTTAGTATGATTCACCACCAAAATATGCCATTCAAAGGCACGCTTTCCAATCCAATGCCCCTGTGCTTGGAAGTCTAGTCTTGGCTTTAAGTCCAACCTGTGGTCTATAATCATATGATAATTCAGCTTTTACCTTCTTCAAAGTCTACTTTCTCATCATCTGATAGCTGATCATTTCTTATGGTTATTTAACTAGAGTGTATGTACTTGTGAAACAATGTTGGCTTACATTTTGTGCACTCTGGGATGCTGATTTTATTTGCCTTAACTTTTCATCATCTGTCATTTGACAAATATTCCTTTAAAGCATACCTTGTAAAAGCTTCCTATTTATCTTTGATACAGTTTATGACATCTTCTCTTACTTACTAGTTCCTGGTTTGTTATTGTTTCTAAAGGTAAGCTTTGTTGGTATGAAGGCAAAATAAATTGCCACCTTTTATTGTATTTTAAATGCTTTGCTCATTTTTCCTGGTACATTTTCTTCAAAATAAATTCACCAAATCTTCGACTTAATATACAGCTCTTCAAATTTGAAAACCCTATAGAAAATACCTTGAACTATATTTTGTAAAAGCTTTTACTAACCTATAAAATTGGAGGCACTGATATAACCTCTTAATCCTGTCAGGTTTGCAAGATTTGAATCAGATTGTGCCATTTAGTTGAGATTATGATGCTATAGGTTGCTCAGACAGAACCTACTCCTAGAAGCATCCTATTAGAGCTTGTCAAAAACTTTTCAACAGAACTGGTTTCCACTGAAAAATGCTGTTTGGTCAAAATAAATATGTTTCATAAGAATGTGTTGATTTTGCGGAAATCATCAATGGAAAAAATTTGGAACAATTTGAAATTGAAATGGGGTATTTCACTTCAACTTTCTCATTGAGTTTTCACTTTTGTATACATTATATTATGTTTTTACATTATCTGAATGAAACATTTAATTCAGGGTGCATTATTGTTCACAATTTCCATTCCATTCAAAATTTCAACTTTGTCCCAGTTGGGGACCAAAACAAATTTTGAAATGTCAGAATTTCCCGTGGGATAGAAATTCCATTTTCTAGCCCTCAGTAAATCTGCAAAGTGATAAGCATCCTCTGTTCCCACTGACTTCACCTTAGAGCAGATGCTCAGCTTCTTGGAGGATCAGGCCCTAGCTGGCGTAAAGAAATATTTCCATAGGATTCCATCAAACATACATCCTCAGGGCTCCATTCAATACAGATTTACTTGGTCTCTTCTGCAGTGTCACATTTGCTCCGACTAGAGCTCAGCTCAGTCTCCCAAAAAGTATTCACTGGTATTCTCACAAAACAAAGCAGCTGATTGGCATTGCTATTATTCACAACCCCTTTTGTTCACTTATACTTGGACAGACTGGTGAGTTATCACTAGTGTTATCATTGCTGAATAATGAACAACTGTTTCCCAGTTCATAGCATCCCTTTACATCCTTAGATAATGATGGGTTCCGAATCCATAAACCCTGTCCCTTAGAACCAAAGCAGTGTAGTCACTTAGGCCATGTCTACACCACCGCCAGATCGATGCTCTGGCAATCAATGCAGTGGGAGTCGATTTAGTAGGTCTAGTGAAGACCCGCTAAATCGACGGCAGAGCACTCTCTCATCCACCCTAGTACTCCACCCAGAATGAGAAGAGTAAGGTAAGTCAACGGGAGAGTGCCTCCCGTTGGCCCAGCATGGTGTAGACACCACAGTAAGCCAACTTAAGCTATGTCAACTCCAGTTATGTGAGTAATATAGCTGGAGTTGCATAACTTAGGTCGACTTATCATGGTAGTGTAGACATAGCCTCATAGATAGTTAAAGACTTGGCTGGTTTCCACTACAGGGAGATCCACGCTGCTGCAATCGATGAAGCAGGGATCAGTTTAGTGGGTCTAGTGAAGACCTGCTAAATCAATGGCAGAGTGCTCTCTGATTGACTCCAGTACTCCAGCTCCCCAAGAAGATTAAAGTAAGTCGACTGGAGAGTGTCTCCCACCGATGCAGTGCACTGAAGACACCGGGGTAAATTGACCTAAGCTACGTCAACTCTAGCTGTGTTATTCTGTAGCTGGAGTAGTGTAATTTAGGTCATCTTACTTCCATAGTGAAGACAAGCCCTTGGTCAAAGACTGGTATAGGTAGGTGCAGCTGTATTCAAACCTGTGGAGTCATTCACCTTTTAAGGGTGAATTTGGCCCTTTATCACGTTTGCAACATGACAACCCCTCTATACAGATTCAATCCCAAATACATTTTGTCTCACTCTAATCTCTAACACCTTACTACCTGTCCCTCTTGTTTTATTTCCCACCAGGTCACCAGAGTGTAGACATTTAGTCAGAGCTGAGACACAAACCTGCTGCACTTGCTGCTCTCTGCCTAGGATCTTTTAGATCTTTTGTGGTCAAGACAACAAAATCTTGCATTTGATGCTCTTCCTTTTCCCCAGATATAGCACCTTGGGCACAAGGTAAATACAAGGACTGGGCTGCAACATGAACTGTAGCTGCATAAACAACAGCAATAAAATAGAGTGTAAATGCTGGAGGCCATTTGTGTACCAATCCCTTCTGCATGAAAGGGCCTCCCTTTTATACCTTCCTTCCCATCCCTGTCACATTTGCTTAGATATTGAGGGCAGAAAGGGAAAAAACTAGGGCAAAGATGCAGAGGAGAAAGACATAAGCAAGGTGTAATGCAGGAAGTTTCTTCCTAGAACACAGCTATATCTTGAGCTTTGTTGAATTTGTTGAAGCATCACTGTGAGTGTACTGGGCCTGGGGAAAGAAAGTGTGGTGAGAAGGAGGAGATTTTGGAGTCTCTTCTGTCCTCAATATGCACCTGTACAGTAACTCTTCCATGCTAATGAGAATCGAGTATGCAATAATCAAGGAGAGAACAGGGCCCTAGAAATAACTTAGTTCAGCAAAAAAGTCCAGCCTATTTTTAGTGGGATAGCATAAAACAGAAGCAAAGACAGAATTTCTCTTCTGTATGCAATCGGTTCACAGATTATATCACTAGAAGACTAAAGGCTTGTCCAGAATTGTGTGTCTCCTTCCTAACTTCACACCACTGTGCACTAGCATTAAAGTTCAGGTCCATTAGAAAAACATTTTCCAATAAATGTTTAATATATATCCACTACTGGAAACCTTAGGTAGAGTATAAAGCTCACACTGTAACATTTATTAGAAATGAGCCTGGTAATTCCTATTGATTTACTTGTACTTAATGGTCTAATTACTAGGTATCAATATGCAGCTCTAAGGATGAGATTTGAGTACAGCTTTAATTAGTTTACTTTAATGAGGTAAACTATTCTTCACCTTTCCAGGGGAGCCATTAGTTGCACTCTGCTGGCTTACCAGCAACTGTAACTGCTACTTCAATCTGTGGATCTTCAATCTCCTATTGCATGGTGTATTCATAACTACAGGAGATATAATACAATGTGCACCAAAAGAAAAAGAATGTAACTCTGGTCAAAATGACACCTTAGCTGTGAACTGAGTAGACCAGCAGCAAACTGAGGGTAACATTCCAGTGACTAGAGAGAGATTACCCTCAGTTTACTTCTCAGAAATATCACCCCATTTTTATCTAGCTTTGACTCTATCATGAGGCCTGCTGGATGCTCTCTGATCCCTGGGATTGTGTGTCAAATACATTTTGGGGGTACTTTATGCTCTGGACTCGACACGAATACCTTAGGCAGCCTGCATGAGGTGAGGTGTGGACAGCATTTTGCTAGATAGAATAGGCTGATGTCTGAAGTTTTTAAAGCCAGACCATACTTGGCCTGGTACAGAGCTGCACTAACCTAGAGAAACTCAGGAAAGCAGGCACAATTAATCCCAGAGCTCTATAGCCCAGAGGAGGTGTAGCAGGTGCTTCCCTCTCCAGCTGGGCTACTCTATTGATTATGGAGGTTAGTGTGGGTCTCTTGTAAAGAGAAGGATTAAAAATGGGGAAAAAAATTAAAAATCACGAAAAAGTCCAGACTTTAAAGTTGGTTCCACTTCACAAGGTTCAAAAAGGGAACACTTTCATGATATAGATTCTTTTTTCAAAACAAGTTTTTGAAAATTTTTGAATTTTCAAAATTTCTATTTTTTTTGTTTTCCTCTCACTTTCCTCCCCTTTGCAACCAAGAGCAATAAAATGAACTATGTCCAGGCTTATTTTGTTTCTCCATTTTTCTTTTAGTTAGTCTTTAATTTTTCCAAGGAGAAGGACTTGGAAAAGTTACAGAGCTGAAAAATGTAAAAAGAAAAAAGAAAAATGAAAGAGTAAAATAACCCTAGGCAGCATTTAGTCTACTGTAGTCAGTGGCAAAAAGGAAAAAAGGAGGAAAGAATTAAGAGTGAAATTTCTGGTTTCTGGTTCCAGAAAATTTAAAAAAAAGTGAAAGAGCCATTTGTTGTCCGAAAAAGGTTTTGAATAAAATATGAGCCATGCTACTCCGTAGGGCTTCCTCAAAACAGCCCAGGGAGTGCAATTATTGAGGGAATGGGAATTTTTCCTGTGCATGGACTATGGGCTAGATCAGTAAAGGATTTAGTGGAGTTAGCCACCTAGGCACTTTTGAAAAACCTGCCAGGTGCCTAGCTGCATCTTTAGGTGCCTAAATACATGTAAAAATCTGGCCCTCACTAAAAACTGTGAAAGAACCTCAGTATTTGGCCCAATGTATTATGAATAAATAATAATCAGTTTCTGAAGGGTTCCCTTTTTTGGAAAATGTCTCACTACTGCAAAAATTTGTATCTTAAAAAGCCCTCAGCAATAAAAATGATATTACTGACAGAGAGTCATGAAATAAAGAATGATCAAATAATTCCAAGCCTCATCATCAATTAAACTGTAAAGTTAGCCACAGTGGTTCATTTCAGGGCACCTGCATGCATTTAATTGAGTGACTGTTTTAATTTTTTATTGTTTAAAACCATTTAGCCACTTATTAAAAGCCTATGCTTGCTTTGTAGCTTGTGTATAAATCTCCTCCTCACTGACCAGCAATGTAAGTTGCATATTTCTTCAAGATACAGACTCTGTAAGAGTAAAAATCCCCAGTATTAAGCTATGAAGTTGCCCTTATGTTTTCAACAGAATTGCACTCAAGGACTGAGTATTCAGTTCCATAGCTATTAACCTTCAGGAGAAAAGCTCTGTTTCTACTGTACAATCCTGACTAGAATGCCTTTCAGAAAACCAATAGAGGGCTCTGATCCTGCATTCTCTGCACATCCGTGGAAGTCAATGGTACTTTTTGGATGTACAAAGAATGCAGAGTCAGGCCCTAAATCTTCCAGTAAAGAATTTTTAATTGTGTATGCCCGAAGAAAGTGCACCGCTCTGTTTCACACTGCTTTAATGAGCCTGTTTTTCTTTAAGGCATTTCTATGCTTTAATGCATCTCATAAATACAGCTTCAGATGAAATAATGCAGTTCAAAATCAGGATCATTTTCAAAATAGGCTGAGTGTGGGTAGAGCCTTCTGTTGCATCAAACTTCCTGAAAGCCTGGACTACTGGGTAAAACAAAACATACCGGTACTGCTAGCTTACCTATTTAGTTATCATTATTGATAATAAGCAAGTTTATTACAGTAATGCCGGGGATCCACCAAGATCAGGGCCTGCCCCAAAGAGTTTACAATCAAATTAGGCAAGACAGACAAAGGATAGGGAAAAGGGTTATATGGAATAGTTTGTATGTTGTACCATTAGCTGTCTATCTTCGGTTATTATTGCTATTATCTGAAGAGAGCTATAGTAATATTTCAGTTTGAGACGGATGAAAACTGGGCAGTCCAGAGAAGAAACACTTGGAAGAGAAGTTCTCAGTAAGACCCAGATTTAACAACGCACTTCAATACATGCTTAAGTGCTTTGCTGAACTGGAGCCTATGTCTAGATTCCTATGTAACAGAGTTAAATGCATGGTCAGAATAAGTTACTGCTTGGGTCAGGACATGATATGGGAAAGCTAAAGCAAAGGGAGATGTATGTAAAGCTCATTTGCACATGTGTATCACAAATACTCTTCTACCTCATAGCAACCTCAATTTTAAGTAGGGAGAGTGGGCCAGATTCTAACATCATTTACACTAGGGTAAATCTGGAATAACTTTATTGGCTTCAGCAGAGAAACTTCAGATTTATACAAGTGCAAATGAGGTCAAAATTTAGCTCTGCATTTTGAAGGTCCAGTCTGATTTAACTCCCTCAGAGGCAGTACTGCCAAATACAACTAGTCAAAAATCATGAGCCAGACTCCAAAATGTCATGAGATTGCCTTAAAAATCATGAGATTTTTAAAAATAATAAATGTTGGAATCTTTTCCTTTGCCTGTTGGTGTCTGAGCTTTTAGGGTGAACGTGGGTCGTGTTTTCTAACTAATAGCAAATCACAAAAGTTAGCCACCCTACAACTGCAAATCCCGTAGGGTTAAACCCCCAAATCTAACTCAATTTCATATCCTTTCCAACAGCTGATTCTCCTGGGAAGCAGATGTCACCCCTTGTTGGCCATGGGATCCCTGTAATGTTTTGCCACTCCAACAAGCAGAGGTGTGGAACGTTCTTTTACCCACCTCTATCCTGACCCCTGCAACAAAACAGCATACCACCAATTCAATGGCTGCTGGGATTTGTTCCTTAAAGGGATGGGGAATAAAGCATTAGTTCACAAACAACTGAAGGCCTAGATTTCTAGTCTGTTGGCAAAAATCCCATTGGATTTCAATGGCTATTTTGCCAGCGTAAGGGCTATATTCAGACCTAATTATGGGGCTTTCCCGGGTGCACAAAAGGGTGGGGTGTGCCAGGGAGCCAATTCCATCTGCCTGATCCTCAGTCCTAATGATGCTTACAGCTGTCAACTGGTGTCCTTAATGGATCATTATAGTGGAACAGATCTCTGTTACACCCCATATTTTATCTGATACATGCGGTATATTTGGGAAGGAGGCAGACACAGTTGCAGGGGCTGAACCCAGCTCAGATTCACCAACAGGGAGTTCCCTTATGCGAGGGAAATTCTCTGCTGACAATTTGCAGCCAGCATCCAGTCCTTTTATGCCACTTGAGTGGTGCAATTGGGCTGAATCTCAGAAAAGAATCTGGACCCACAGCTGATGACTATAGCGAAAGAGAAACAACCAAATTATAATAAAAAGACGGCAAAAGTAGGTTGAAATGCTAATCCCTAAAGTTATGAAATCCCCACTAGAGTCAAAGCAAATCCCTGATGTTCGATACAAGGCTAATTGTCCATATTAGATCTTTCAATGCAATTACCAGAGTTAATGTTTACAGAGACATATTTCAGAAGGATGCTATGTAAAATTTTCTGAACTGAAGAGTTTGGGTGCAGTACTAAGGCTAAGCAGAAAATCTCTAGCACAGAAGAAAATACAATTTCAACTACAACTGAGGCGTGCTCATTGGATATTTTAAAGTCTATTCACACTATATACAAGAAACCAGACCTTAGGAAAGAACAATCTGGATTTTGCAGTTGCAGGTGGTGGTTGATTTCCAACTGCTATTCATTAGATCTTGTTATATTACAGCCATAAAAGAAATGAGTCAACAGCTTAGTCACATCAGACAGGATATGCTTCAAGCACAGCTTGATTTAGAGAATAAAGTTAAACACAGAAAAATGAAAAGTAACTGAGAAAAATCTTAATAATTTATTATCTTAAAATACTAAGGGACGACAATGGGCTAGTCTAACAATAGCAATGCATGCTGCTCTTCTGCGGGGGAGGGGAGGATAGAGTCTGAGATTAAATTAATAAAATTGGGCACATTTATTATAAAGCAGAGAGATCAAACTATCTTAATGTGAAGGAAAGATACAAATAAAACTAAGAGGCCTATGTGGCTCCACCAAGAGTTCTTTAATGATCTGAAAGATCAAAAGGGAATCCTACAAAAAGTGGAAACATGAGCAAATTGCTAAGGAGGACAAACGAAAAGCACAAGCATGTAGGGACAAAATCAGATAGGCTAAGGCACAAAATGAGTTAAACCTAGCAAGGGCCATAAAATGGAATACGAAGAGCTTCTATAAATACATTAGAAGCAAGAGAAAGATGAAGGAAAATGTAGCTCTTCTACTTAGCAGATGAGGAGAGCTAGAAATGGACAACATCAAGAAGGCTGAAGTGTTTAATGCCTCTTTTACTTCAGTTTTCACTAAAGAGGTAAATTGTGATTAGATACTCAACACCATTAACATTAACAACAAGGGGAAAGGAACACAAGCCAAAATAGGAAAAGAACAGGTTAAAGAATATTTTGATATTAGATGTATTCAAGTCAGCAGGGCCTGATGAAATTCATCCTAAGGTATTTAACTGATGCAATCTTGGAACCATTAATAGTTATCTCTGAGAACTCCAGGAGGAAGGGTAAAGTCCCAGAGGACTGGAAAAGAGCAAACATAATGCCCATCTTTACAAAAGGGACTAAGAGGACCTGGGGAATTATAAACCTGGCAGCCTAACTTCAATACCTGGAAAGATAATGGAACAAATTAAACAATGAATTTGTAAGCATCTGGATAACAAGGTTATAAGTAATAATCAGCATTAATTTGTCAAGAACAAATCATGCAAAACCAACCTAATTTCCTTCTTTGACAGGGTTACTGGCCTAATGGATAGGGGGAAGCAGTAGACATGATTTTGCTGAGGCTTTTGACACAGTCCTATGTGACAGTCTCATAAGAAAAACTAGGGAAATGTGATCTAGATGAATTTACTATAAGGTGGGTGCACAACTTGTTGAAAGACTGAACTCAAAGATAGTTATCAATGGGTCAGGGCCAATCTGGGGGGGAGAGTATCTAGTGGGCTGCTGCAAGCGTCTGTCACTATTCAATATCTTCATCAGTGACTTGGATAATGGAGTGGAAAATGTGCAGATGACTCCAAGCTAGGAGGGGTCGCTACTAACACTTGGGAGGACAGGACTAGAATTCAAAACCACCTTGACAAATTGGATAATTGGTCTAAAATGAACAGGATGAAATTCAGTACAAACAAGTCCAAAGTACTATCCTTATGAATTAAAAATCAAACGCTCTGCTACAAAATGGAGAACAAGTGGCTAGGCAGTAGTACCGCTGAAAAGGATCTGGAGGTTATAGTGCATCACAAACTGAATATGAAGCAATAATGTGATGCAGTTGCAAAAAAGGCTAATATCATTCAGGGGCATAGTAACAGAACTGTCATCTGTAAGACATAGGAGATAACTGTCCCACTCTATTCAGCACTGGTGAGGCCTCAGCTAGGTACTGTGTCCAGTTCTGGCCAACACACATTAAGAAGGATGTGGGGAAATACGATAAGGTTCAGAAGAGAGAAACAAAAATGACAAAGTTTAGAAAACATGTCATGACCTATGAAGAAAAGCCAAAAAGAATGGGCATGTTTACTTTGGAGAAAAGAAGACTGAGTGGGGACCTGATAACAGTCCTCAAATATGTTAAGGGTTTTTACAAAGAGAGTGATGATTGATTGCTCTCCACGTCCACTGAAGGACAAGTAGTAATTGGGTCACTCTGCAACACGGGAGATTTAGGTTGGATATTAGGGAAAACTTTCTGAACTGTAAAGGTTGTTAAGTACTGGATTAGGCTTCCATGGAGATTGTGGAATCCCCATCACTGGATGCTTTTAAGAACAGGTTAGAAGACAAACACCTGTCTTGGATGGTCTAGGTATACTTGCCCTGGCTCAGTGCAGGAGACTGAATTAGCGACCTACTGAGGTCTGCTCCAGCCCTACATTTCTATGATTCTATATTATTCTGGGCATTTATAGAGTATCACCATCAACACGTATTTTATATTTGAAAAGTACTACCTATAATCTTCCTGCAAAAGAGGGACAAATCACAGATTCTTCTCTTATACCAGGGTATAAATAAATCCATTGGACCAGATCTTCAGCTGTTGTAAACAGGCATTGCTTTATTGATGACACTGGAGTGATGCCAATTTATAGCAGCTGAGTATCTTGCCCATTGATTTCAATGGAGCTACTCCTGATTTACTCCAGTGTAAAATGAAAGAGAATCAGGCCCATAAATTCGCTGGAATTAACATTTCCAGATGTATATGGAGGGACCGCTAAAACTCAGAGTGGTCTGTGGAAGACA
The DNA here is from genome assembly GCF_003597395.2 of Chelonoidis abingdonii. Taxonomy (NCBI): domain Eukaryota; kingdom Metazoa; phylum Chordata; order Testudines; family Testudinidae; genus Chelonoidis; species Chelonoidis abingdonii. The sequence goes on from NC_133777.1 coordinate 16,716,279, forward strand.
TTATTGGGCACATCAAGAATAGACCCTTTTTTATTTGTTGAGATCAACCCAATAAGTATAAATTATCTCCTCAGGAAAAAATAAAAATAAAAAAATGAAACACTATGATGGGAAGACAGCAAGGCAGGAAATCCTTGTGAATCAGGAGTCATGGGAAGTTAAGAAACAACCAGGCTAGAAATAAGGATTTTACAAAGACTTCAGATTTACCCAACTCCAGCTCTGGCTCTTTATAGAGTTATAGAGTGAGCTTTTAGAACTGGTTATTTCATTTCCATGTGTGCAAGTTTAAGCCTGAATACCAAAGAAGTTAAACATGAAATTCTCTAGTGAAATATTAACTACACAGACATGATCACAAGTGCCCTTATATTTGATGACACAAATGAACATTTTCTATTCTGAAAAAAATGGGAATTGGGTCACCTGCATTATCTCAAATATTGAAAAGCATCTTTAAACTGTAGAATAATGAATTTTCAGCCTCATGGCACCCATGATCTATCAGCCTGGCTTCCATTAGGCTGGTTGTGACAAGGTTGGGACTCACCACCGCAGCGGCTCCTGCTGGCTGCCCTTGGAAATTAGCTCAATCCATTGGAGCGCCCTCTCGTAGTGATGTCCCACCCGTTGTCTCGCCCTTGGTTGGTGTCTGAGCCCGCGTCGCTCTCCACTCGCAGCGTCCTCTTCTGGACCACTGCCCTCTGGCAGTGCCCCTTAGCCCATCCATACCCCCTTCCGGGGGGTGGGGTGTCAATCAGCTGCCTCCCTACACCCTGGTCAATGTGGGCAACTGCACCCCCAAGTCACATCCCTCTTGGCAGGGGGTTGGTGCAACCCCAGACAGCCACTCCCGTCGGCTGGATGTAAGGCAAGGGGAAAGGGGGACCCAGGCCCTCCCACTACTCTGGGTCCCAACCCAGGGACCCCCTAGTGGCGGCCAGCCTTCTCTCCCTCTGTCTGTCCACATCCCTAGGCCGCTTCCTCTTCAGCCCCTCGCAGCAGCTAGGCCCTTCCCCTCAGGGCCTGCAGCCTGGCAGACACCAGGCTGGAGTTTCATTCTGCCCCCGGGTTGCCCAGCACTGCGCTGTCCCTGGTGCTAGTCTTCCCGCTTTGGAAACAGACCTTCCCTTTCAAAGGCCTGGGACAGACTAACTCTCCTCTCCCTGAGCAACCTTTTTATAGGGCTGAGCCTGACCCTGATTGACTGTCTCCAATCTGGACCCTGATTGGCTCCCAATAAGCCCTTTTCTTATTGGCTGTTCATCCGCGCAGGCCCACTGGCCTGCTGCAGCCTAAATTCTCAGGGAGTGAGGCAGCTGCACCACTACTCAGGTGATTAATATGCCAAGACGGTCCATTTTGTGTGAGACAGTGGCCTGATTATCACACCTGTAAAGAGTTGCAACATTCCAGGTTGCAATTTTGATGAATTGGCAGAGATCCCAGCTATGATTGAATACATTGTCACGATATACTGCAGACGCACTTGCTGACATCAGAGGACACTTGTCTCCAGGGGGGCTTTAGTATGAACCCATCACATTTGTGCCAGAGGAAGACGGCACTGGCAGGACATCGGCAGCTGAAAGTAAGGAGGAGTTTTAACTCCTGGTGCTGAACAGTTATTCATGTTGATCAAAAGCAAGAGTGAATGATCGTCCCAAAGAATACCTTGTCCCACTGGGATGAGACAGAGGTGCAGTAATGTGAACCTTTTCCTGGTCTACCAGTGCTGTGCAACCTGAGTTGTTGAGTCTTTCCTGGCAACTTCCTTCACCTCCAGTAGCTAGGCACAGCTGCTGCCTTGTGTTTTTGTTGTTTGTGTTAGCCATCATTTTCAGATTCTTGGACCTGTCCACCTCGCATAATGACCAATGCACTATTTTGGACCAGCCTTCATCGCTGACAGCAAGCTCTAACGAGCAATCCCCTACTTCAGATGTTAAACCACTCCATCACAATGAGGTACAGGTCAGACTCTGGAGGGACAGTTAGACTTATAGACTCATAGGCCAGGTCTACACTGCGACTTTAAATCGGTTTAATGGCCGATATACCGATTTAACGCTGTATCCGTTCACACGACGTCATCATTAATATCGAGTTAAACGGCTCCTTAAATCGATTTCGGAACTCCTCCCAAACGAGAGGAGTAGTGCTAAATTCAATAGTGA
>NC_133777.1:16719850-16751769 GCF_003597395.2 Chelonoidis abingdonii
CTATCATATCATCCCTTCCATAAACTTATCAAGCTTAGTCTTAAAGCCAGATATGTCTTTTGCCCCCACTACTCCCCTTGGAAGGCTGTTCCAGAACTTCACTCCTCTAACTAATGGTTAGAAACCTTTGTCTAATTTCAAGTCTGAACTTCCTAGTGTCCAGTTCTTCTAGTACAGAGCCCGACAGGTTTTGCGAGGCACTCCAGCAAATGGAGTCATGGGCCAAGGTCAGCCTCCATGTTTCGTGGTCAAATATAAAGCTGAAAAACCTAGGATCAGGTCCACCCGTGACTCCAATCTCTTTGAATAATGAAACCATTGAAGCAGTCTCCAGCTTTTGCTATTTGGGTTCTCATCAGTTCCTTCAACTCTCATATGGAGGTTCTTCACCAGATTGGTATTGCAGCATCTGCCATGGATTGTTCACAATGAATATGGAATCAACATCTTCTCAGCATGGCCACCAAGTTCAGACTCTATTCGAGCAGAATATCCTCTCTGTACTTCTGTATGGTTGCAAAATGTGGACACTATTCTGCTCAGATTGGGCAAAGCTGGAGTCTTTCTACACAAAATGCCAATGTGCTATATTGGGCATAAAGTGGAATGATTTCATTCATAATGCAGATGTTTATGATTGCTCCAGTCTACAGACTACTAGGGCCATTGTCCACAGCCAGCGTCTTACGCTTTTCAGACATCACCAGAATGCCACAAGACGTTCCAGTGAATGCCGTTCTCCAGGTGCCTTGAAACATCCAGAATAAAGTCCCACCACCCAGAGGCAGACCCCCTATAATGTGGTGCAACAAGTCTGTTCTGATGTTGGACTTTCAGCCCATCAAGCCTTTGCAGCTGCACAGGAACAGGCCCAATGGCAAACAATCGCTATGGCCAATCATTCAGCTAAACATGGAAGATCTTTAAAGTGTAGAAAAGGCAACTGTTTTTCAGTTAACTGGGGTGGGAGCAGGGAACCTACGCTTTACTCTTGACTCAGACACGGAGGCTATGTCAAAATTGCAATCGGGGTGTGATTGCAGCTAGCTAGATTAAAGCAAGCTTGGGTACCAGAGCAGTGAAGCTTCACTTGCATGGGCTTCAGCGCAGGCTGCACAAGGCAACCTAGAACCCTGGGTAATTGCTCAGGTGGCTAGCCCACATTGGAGCCCATACTGCCAGGGCTTCACCGCTCCAGTACTTGAGATAGCTAGATTAAAGCCAGCTCAGTACATCTACATGAGCTGTAATCACACTCTACATGAGCTGTAATCACACTCCAGCATTGCAGTATAGACATACTCACTAGGGGAAATTCACTTCTCTGCAGAGGGCCAGCACCAGACCTATATGTCACTTGATAGACTTCGGGCAAGTAACAGGTCTCTGTCTCCCCAAATAATGATACTTATCTCTCCTTTGGGATCTATGGATGAAATGCACTAGGCACAGTGTATGTAAACTATTATTATCTGTAAAAGTGAATCTGCCACCACAAGGCAGTATGAAACAGTGTTTCTTTAAAGAAATGAGTTAAAAGAATAACACAACAAAACAATCTGAATTAAAAAACAAATATTCACCATGAGCCTGTGTCAAACACTGCCAGTTTGACACCAGTCAGAGTCCATGGAAATCCATGAAGTTGCACTGGTGTCAAACTGAAATAATTCATTGTTGAGTCAGCCCCTTACTCTGGGAATCCAGCAATGAAGATATTTATCAGGCAGATAAACAAGGATATAGGAGAGAAATCATAGTTTTAATATAAGTACAATAAAACAACAACAAAAAAAAAGAGGAGGTTCAATCAAGACGGCTGGGAACATGAGACCTCACCATCCCTCCAACAGTAAAAATACCCTCCTCGGATACCCATCACATGTATCTAACTGCTATGTCCATCATATCATCCATCTCTTTTGTGGGATGGCAGCCTCCCTGGAAAAAGCCAGAGATCCACAAGAAGCACAGTTTAAAGGCTCACTCCAGTCACAAGGTCAGAAGGAATGACCCTCCCAACCCAACGAAATGACTTTGGGGCAGCCAAGCTACTACTGACCCTCCTATTGTAGCTGTTCACTTCAATTTCTTCCATGAGGAACACCACAATCAACCTGAATCCCTTTTACATTTGAATTTTGCTCTGTGTCTGTGGGGGAAATGTTGCTTAACTTCTCCAGTCCCTCCCTGCCACCAGTGTGGCCCTTCTGAACATACAGCCCCGTCACCCCCTGGAGAAGGTCTTCAGTGGGCTCAGAGGAGATGGGGGATCATGCAGCAGAACAACAGAGTAGAGCTGCATTGTCAGCCTTACAGTACAGTTACAGGAAGAGCAGAGACATAAGATTTATTTTAGAACCTCCGCAGCTTTTTGCACGCCCTGGTTTATAGAATATGGCTGACAGACAGAACACACTAATTACAGATTTACATGAAGAGGAAGATTTAAAAGCTAATAGAACATTATTAGAATAATGATTCTTAAGACGTTCTTCCAGCTGAACATCTGCCATCGCTAATTAAAAACAAGTTAGAGTCAACCTCCTCAAAGAGAAATCAATATTTACAGAAACTGGATACTGGTCTGGGGTTAGGTGTGGCGCTAACCCACATGAACCCTTCCACAGACCCTCCTGAATCAAATAAAGAGTTTTCAAAAAGCAAGTATAATACACACTATTAAACTGATGCTAATCAATGCAAAAAATGCATTTGTAAAACAGGATAGGTGACTTGTCTCATGTACAGCTCATTTCATTAGTCAGATGCCTAGCAGTTTCAAATGATTAGCTAAACAAAATGATACATTCTACTAGCTTTTTTGAGATTGTGGTGTGATTTTTCCAAAGCAGGTTTAAAGCTACATTTTAAGTGGAACATGCTGATGAAAATAACCTTCCCCTAGTCTCTGTCTTTCCCTGAAGACTTGATTGCAATTTACCAGAAAGTCACTCTCAGAGTGCACAGAATCTGCAGTGACCTAACTGCCAGTGAATGCCCAAGTTAGATTAAATCCTGAAAACTGACAATACACAATTACAGCGATAAAACAATTAGGCACAAAATTACAAAAGCAAATGGCTTTGAAATTCATCAACTAGCGGCTCCCTCAAACCTAAAAGAAAACAAGTGCTCAATTTCATCTATCATCACATATACCCCATTGTCACAAACAAAATAGAATCCTGCAGATGGTGACATATTTCAGCAGCTAATACAAGACTCACTTTCATATTCACCATCAATATCATACAAGAGAAGAAGAGCCCCCAAAATATTTTCACTCATTCTTTTAAAGGCTAGAATATGCTATAGCTTAACAGAACCGTCTTTCCTCAGAAATCTCAGTTTTTGCCCATATTCCCTGAGCCCCTAATGCAATGCTCATGGAAGTCAGTGTAAAGCCTGCAAATAACTTTAAGCTTTAGATCTGGCCTTTTGTAATTTTCAGATTTCTATAGTGTCACCCTTGTTGTTCAATATTTATGTGAAGCAGCTGGGGGAGACAGGGAGATATTGTCTGCTCTGCAGCATCATCCATAGGTAGAAGCCACTCATCACTATGACTTCTTTTCCTCAGACCTGAACCATGTTGTACCTCTGCTTTCCCATTGCTACGCCAAGATGGTGACTTGGATGAGGAAAACTTGCAGAAGCTCAATCTGAGTAAAATGGAGGATATGCTGGCAACTTCAGGGAAACACCTAGGGGAAATACCTGCTTCCCTCTGTTTGAAAGAGGTACATTGCCATAAAAACATCAGAACCTGGGGGAACTTTTGTATTCCTGGCTGCCTTAGGAACCCACCCACTGCCACCTCAAATTGTCATCAGCTGGTACTTTCCTAACAATAGTCCCTTAATTAGATAGTTCAGGGTGCTTGGACACCATAGCCTCTGGAATTTAGTTCCACCATTGGTCCAAAAAAGCCTGTGCTTGTTAACCTTCAGGACTAAGAGCCAGGCTCTCTATCAACTTGAGGTCTGATGTTAGACACACTGATCACCTGCAGCAGCTACTGATTTCCACTGGATTTGTGGGTGCTCATTACTTATGAAAATCAGGTGCAACATGCTGACATTGAGGCACCCAAAACCAGTGGCCACTCTTGAAAATGTTGGCCTCTTTGTCAGGTACCTAGAAGAAAAGCTGCTTATCAGTGGAAGTGTTCTAGCATTCCTAGGCCAAAAACAGCTAAATGTGAGTTAAGGTTAAGAATAGGGATCAGTAACTTGAGTGCTAAATCCTATTATTATTTGTCAGTAGTGAAGGAGAGAAGAGTCAATAGCAGTCCGCGGCTTTTAAAGCAGTGCTAAAGATGGACTGCAGGGACCACTACTGAACATGGTATGACCTTGCATCTGGAAAATCCACAAACTGTATTACTGAAGGCTGCAGTTTACTGTACGTTTTTACCATGGTGTTGTGGGAGCAATAAAGAGCAAAAGCAAGAGCCTCCGGGCGATGATGTAAAATTAAATCACGACTTTTTCTTTCAAGTTCAAGGTAGGAAAATCACTGCCATATGTCCTTGTCTACACTCTGCCCAATGCACCAATATTATCAAGGGCAACCGCTTTTGTCACGTAATCTTACCACACTCCATATATCATCAAGTGCCCTTGTGGACTTATACAAGTCAGACAAAACATGAGACCCTTTTAAAAAGAATTTTGGCATCAAATTCTGCCTTAGATATATGTATCCCCAGACAATCACAGCAGGACCAACAGGGAAGCCAAATCTCTCCTGCAGGGCAATAGCTGACTGTAGGAGGAACAGTTGTCAGCCTCTAAGAAAGAGTAAATAATTCTTCATTCAAAACTGCAGGGATTTTACAGACTTGACTGAAGTAATTGGGTGAAAATAAAATGTGAGATGCTGTAACAAAATTATCTACAGTTGCTTAAGTGGCAAATCCTGCTCTCCTCACTCATCCATTGAAGCCAATGAAATTGCTACTCTGACTAAGACAGGCAGAATGCAGCTCTACTATTCTCTGGAGACATGGGTCATTGTTTGACTGTTGTATATGGTCAGCTACACTGACACTGCACCATTTTCCTGGTGATATTGACTAATTCAATTTTAACTTTTTTTAACCCTCTCCTTCTGATTTCCAGCTTGGTCTATCCTTTCCTCCTGGTGAAGACAGAGATAGATGACCTCTGGAATAAACATAAGGAGATCAGCAAAGAGTCCTGTGGCATCTTATAGACTAACAGACGTATTGGAGCATGAGCTTTCGTGGGTGAATACCCACTTCGTCGGATGCAAGTGGATATTCACCCACAAAAGCTCATGCTCCAATACGTCTGTTAGTCTATAAGGTGCCACAGGACTCTTTGCTGCTTTTACAGATCCAGACTAACACGGCTACCCGTCTAATACATAAGGAGATCAAACCATAGCTGTCTGTAAAGTGACCTGAATTCAATCAAAAATATTTCTGGTCTCATGGCTTATATACATTACTAGTCTTGCTGCACTTCCCCTAGGCAACTGCTTGTTCTACCTGCAATGGACGCTTAGACAGATGTTTAGTACTACCTGAAAATGACTAGCTGGGGATACACAGAGTCTGCATTATTTGGTTTCTGATTGCACCAGATTCCCCTGTTGTTGGTTTCCTGTTGCACTCCTTGTATAATACAGAGAAATTCTGGCTAAATTGGGCCTGAGTCTGTTCTCACGTGTAAATCAGGAATAATATCTGCAAACTCAGTGGAACTGCACCACCGTGAAATGGTTTCAAATGAAATCAGAATCACCTCCATCATGTTTCGAGCAAGCATCATTTTTTCTGTCGCACCTACCAAAAAAGAAACGGTGGATCCATATTGGGAATGTGCTTCAGTATCAAAAGTCAGACTTTTCTTCCATAAAACTGTAGAAAATACTTCTTTATAAGTAGGGGTTGGGAGGGGGAGAGCCAGATGGACCCTGTATTTTTATTAGGTTAAAGTACCCATCCTTTAAAAGATATCTTGATTGTGTTTGCTGAGAAGTGAGGAAAGAGAGAAGGAATTTATAGGTATTTTGCTCCAGATTTTTGTTTTATTATGGTAGCACCATTTAATTGTAGCTAAGTGTATTAAAGACCACAAAAGGGAATTGGGTGGTCAGGGTCTTTTCTTAAGTTAATTAATATGGAGCATAACAACTTATTTTAAATGGAAAAAATATCTTATTCTCTCCAGGACAGGTCTTCAGCTGGTATAAGGGTCTGATTCTGTGCCCATTTAAGTCAGTCGGGGTTTTAGTATTGATTTAAATGTGTGCAAGATCAGACTCAAAATCAGCATAGTCCATTGATTTCAACAGAGCTATGTCATTTTACACCACCAGAGAATCTGGTCCTACATACTGAAAATTAAGGTATTACTGGGATACATACTTTCAATTTCAGCATGCCCCCAGAACTAAATGATTCACACGCTTGGTGGAGAAGCTGCCTACAGCACTCAAGCTTTTGCAGCTGCTAAGATCATATCTGTGCATGTTAGTGACAAACACCCAAATGGCAGAGTCACAGCTGCTGACAAGACCCTCTCTGTAGAAGTGTCATTGCCAGTAGATGTCCATTACCTTCATACAGAAACCATTCCCAGGGCACATTGATTTCACTTACTTCTTTATGGATCACGTCCCAGTAATGCAAAGAAATCAACAAGTAGAGAAAAGGAAGGATTTTACATCTTCCTAGAGTGAAGAGGAGATCTAACACACACATACCCCCTCCCCACACACAATTATTTAAATTCATCATATTTGTTGACACACGAACAGGACTTTAAATAAAAAGACCGATCATTTGTTTGCATGAAAAACCCTACACCAAAAATAAAGTATGTAACTTTGTAAATTGGTGCTGAGGTGGAGATTGAAATGGTTGGTTAGCATGAAGGTACATTTTGCTGTGTTGTTAATTGCTAGCTTTTGATTTGAAGCTTCTTTTACATTAAATATAGACAAGAGATTGAAGGTTTTAATTTATCAGATTGCATTCCTCTGCCTTCTCTGGAGAAAGTTAGCCTATGAAACTACTTCATTTAAAAGGCAGGTTATTTTTAAAACTTACTAACCTGTGAGCAATATCAAGGTTTTGCACTGTAGCCCTCAAAGGATATTGTCAAGTTAAAAATCAAGTATTTCTTAAAACAAATATCCTTATTGATGTTTATAATAAATTACTAAATTTATTAGAAGAGAAAATATCTTGATATTCACTGGCTGAATTTCATATATCTCAGACAATGAAATTAAACTTGTCACAGTTTCATTTTTATTTATAGAAGTATAGCTAGTCATGAATTTTTTTCAGTGGAAAATGCTGATTCATCAAAACCAAAACTTTTTGTGGAAACATATTTGTTTCAACAAAACTCTCTCTCTGGCCCAAATAATATTTAATTAGTCCTACAAAGTGGAACAGCTCCAGTAGGAGAACTGAGTAAGAGAAAGACTGATTATACAGCCTGCTAGTTAAGCACTCACCTGGGATGTAGGTTCAAGTCTGCACTCTCAATTCGGCAGAGCAGGGATTTGCATTTGGGTCTCCCACATTGCAAGTGACCACTAGACATGCTCTTCCTCTCCCCATGCAAACTAATTTTGCAACCTCAAAACTGTTTGCAAAACAGAACTCTTGTTTTCCAGCCAATCATAGTTTCTAGGTAGCTTCACTTTTTGGCTGTATTGTACAAAATATATCCTCTTTTAATTTTTTTTAAATCAGACAAATATTCTATTATTAGATAAAAAATCCTGGGAGAAGAATTATAAAATATCTCTGTGAATGGAAACTGATGGTATTTCCATTCATTTTGGTGTGTATGAAATATACACAGGGAAGAATTTAATCCAGATCATTTGAAATATTTGGTATACAGTTTCATTTTAACCCTAATAATTTATGTAGGCCGAAGTCCAGCAAGGCAATTAAATCTGCTTAGTTTTAAGCACATGAGCAGTCTCATTTAATTCGGTAGGGCAATTCACGTGCTTAAAGTTAAGCACTATGCTTAAGAGTTTTGCTGGATCAGGACCTTACACTACAATATTCCCTTTATAATTGCATCTCTTCCCCTTCCTCCCCCAGAAATCTCTCACCTCTGTTGTAAACTATAATCCCCTTACACAGAGTACCCGGATGCGCTGACATGTTACAAGAACCTCACAAACCTACTCCCCCCAGTGCTAATTGGCAGGGTCAGGTTTGTTTATCCCAGCACACATTTTTACTGCACGTTTTCAGTGTCTCCTGAAAAATAATATTCAGAAAGTCAGGTGTGTCACCTTTCGGATAACACAAACAAAACAGGATTACACTCCCACACACACTCACACACTTGTTTTGTTTTGTAACATTTCATTAAACAACAGATGTTAGACTAAATCTCATGTTTGGAGGTTTATCACATCTGTTTTTGGTTCCCATGGAAAGTGTTCTTGAAATGCTCCTCAAATGAAGTACAAGCCATTTTTTTCAATTGGAATCAAGAGGATAGGTCAGAAATAAGGAATAAAAAAAAAGAATCAAGCATTAAATTTTAACCAAAAAATGCATTTAAAAGCTTTGAGCTAGATCTTCAGTTAGGTAAATTGTAACGTTATAATCTTCATATGTTTCCAAAGAGAAACCAACAATAACAACAACATAAACTCAGTCTGAGCCACATGAACCATTCCTGGTCCAGTTGTGAACACGCACTGCACAAGCTGGGAGAGCCATGACAAACAGGCCTCTGTGTCAGCAGCTTTCCCTCATAGCCAGCCAGTAGCATGGCTCCTGTTCCACACGTTAAAAAGAACCAAATCTTGCCTCTGCTCTCTTTAAACATGGAACTTGTCCATTCAGAGGTCTTAACAGGAGCCTCAGTAAAGAACTTCTAAAACCCTGTCTTCTTGTGAATGATTTTTACAAGAACACAAGGAAAGCCCCTTTTTCCCACTGGTAAAACCTGCCTTAAGGGACCACGAAAAATCTGTGTGACATAGGTGGCCTTTTCATATAGGTGAAGTAGAAATGCACTCCCATGGTTTGGGGATAACTGAGGGAGAAGGCTTCTTCAGACAAGAGACTGCCTAACAAGAGTGTACAGGTTTCACTGCAGAGAGACGATATCCAGCAGTCTGATAAAAGGAAGAAAAATATAATCTAAGAAAGGTCAAATTTGCAGCTGTCATCTTCTGAGCAGCTCATCTGAGCTGGATCCCTCTGGCTGCTCTCTTATGTTGGTAGGCAGTTGTTTTTCCATCAGACTGTATTCCTGTTCTCCTACCTCCAGGCCACCTGCCTCTCACAATGGCTAGCCTCCTTTTCTGCTTGCCACAAGATCTGTCTTCATCTGTCAGACTCTTCCTCTTGCTCTCAATATTCTCTCCGCCTCTCACATCTATCCAGAGGATTAGTCTTCCAGTCACCCCACTCCCTTACAATCTCCTTACTCTTGCCACTGCCTGTTTAGCTTTTGCTAGCTTCAAAGACTCCGTTGCTCTTTCCTCTTGATGCTGTCATTGCTTTCACTCTACATCCTGATTCGCTGAAGGAATGTGTGACTAAATTGTTATTGAAATCTTCACTCCCACCCAAGACTGGTGGTTGTCAACTGAAGGGGAAGGCTCAGTTCTTTTGAAAAACTGAAACCTCACAAATCACCAGTGGCTTTGGAATTTTAAAAGCTAAGTCCATCCATCCCTTATTTAACATGTCATATCAAGAACAAACCGTCCTTTGGGAAAGATCAATAAAGGTCATTCGATGTCTGAGCACGTGGCTGTTTATAAGCAATAACTGTATGATTCTAGATGCAGCAAGCACCATGCCGTCAACTCCAAAGGCATTGGAATGTAGCCTAAAGTGAAGGGATGCAATACTGATAGAGGCTCCTCTGATCGTAGGCTTTCTGATCCACTCAGATGCTGTCCCTTTGGAAACAGACTATGAACTTGTAAGGGAATAAACAAACATTCACCATTACAGAGAGACACATGGTTGTTTTCGAGTATTGCCAATGTGTATCATGAGGACATATGTTCATCTCCAGATTGTGCTATGAGGCATCTGTAAGACTAAGACAAATAAAGCAGTGTCAAGGTGAGGTAACAACCCTCCTTTAGTTTGTGCCAAAAAGTAGGTTTGAAAACAAAAATCTCAGACTGCTCTTGTACGTAGTGAAGGTAAGAATAAACTTTACACTTAGGCAGGGCCTTTCACCCAAATATATCCCAAAACATTTAAGGTTCTGTACTTGGCTTCAGTAGAGCTGTCTCAATTTACACCAGTTGAGAACCTATCCCACTATATCTAGGGTGCTCTTTGCCCATCATAAAACGCAGCTGCCTCTGTGGTGAAATGAAGCAATGAATAGAGCACAGCAACACTGAGTCAGACGGAACAATTCTGTGTGCAGATTCAGGCTGTTGATGGACCTGATGACTGCTTCACTGCTATGAGCTGATGAGGAATTCCATATAGATTTTTATACCAAACTCAACACTGTAGTATCTGAGCACCTCTTTGAGGAAGGGGCAGGATTTTGGGAACCCATACAGGGACCCATGTGAACTGTTCAGGGACTTTCTGTCCAATCGCACTTGGAGCACATTTGTAGATGGGGAAGGGTAAGCTAGGGGAAAGGCCAGTGGAACTGCCGGTATGCAGATATTCTGATTACTCCACCCAAACAGATTCTATTACAGCTTTAAGGCTGTAGCAGCAGCCATGGGAGAGATGTAGGGATAGCAGATAATTATTTCCTCTTCTCTCCTCCCGCGTCTCTCCCTAGAACACAGTCATCTATTAGGCTTGTGCACTGGGGACTGTATTAGTTCCAAAGAAACTAATGCAAGCATCAGTATGGTCTCTCAAGGGAAGCCCCATTATGTAGAACATTTAAAAGTAGGCTAGACAAAACAGTGGAAAACGAGCAATAGGAAACAGAAGGACACACAAATTTTCTCAGCCTCTTGATTCTATGGATCTCACACTTGTAAATTAAAAGTCAGTGGAGTCAGATAAGTGTAAACACAGTGTGTTAGGCTCTGTGACTCTACCAATGCAGCATTGCCAAGACACTGCGCCTTTGTCATCTCCTTGTGTAGGTTTCTTTGCTGATAAACCTAGATTATATCTGAAATGGTGAGTCATACTTTTCAGTCCCTTTTGATGTATTATTCCTACAGGGAAGATTCCAGGAATGACCTCTTCTCTTTCTGCACCTAATAAGAGATATGTCTCCTTATTAGACCAATTGCTGTAGCACAAGAAGAAAATTAGACTATTAAAAAATTCAAATGCAAGATGTGGAAAAACAAGGCAGAGATGTATCAACAAGGTTGTAGATTTTATTTTATCCTCATATATTACACTATTTTAGTGTGCACTTTTGATGGGATTGGGACAAGCCATTTCCAAAGGTCCCTTTTTAAAGGGACACAATTTAAAAATCGTACTGGAAAATGTTACCCTACTTTCATTTAAAATTACATTTAGGATGCCACTAGCTGAAAGAGTATATTGGGGGAAAGATCCCGTCTATTTTTTCCAGTTTGTTTAATTTGTGATACTTGACAGAACTGTGTGGGTGTGTAATCAGAGGGGTACCAGTCCATTAAAAACTTAAGCACATGAGAATGTATACACACATGAGCAATCCCATTGAAATTACTAAAACTAGTCACGGCTGTAAAGTAACTCACATGCGTAAGTAAGTTAGGACCAGGGCAATTGCCCCTTGCTGTTTGTGCTATCAAGCAGAAGTAAATTAAAGCACATTTTTAAAAAAATGGATGGAACCCTCATGACTTTATTGACATGACCCGCATGTCTTTATTGAATAACCACAAGATCTTACTATTGACCTACCCCTCCTTGCCCCAACTATAGTTTATTTCCTTCACTATCTTATATCTAAATCTACATTATCAGGTCTTTTGGGCAGACAGTACCTTTGGTCTGTAAACCACACAGACATTTCTGTGTACCTACTAATAACAATGCTATTTCATTCATTTAGCCATGGAATAAGACTACATTAGGTGTGCTTTAGAATTCAGTGTGAAAATGTTAGCTGCCACATTGGGGCAATTACTAAAACACAGCTTTTGTTTGTGGAGTTACAATCTGATTCTGTGAGATGCGCAGTCTGTAGGACAAGCAATGCTTCTGAATTGTCTTTCAGGCCCAGAACCCTCAAAGCACAGGCTTAGTTTTTTCCATCTGAGTAGTCCTATCAACTTCAACAGGAATAGTCACATGCTTAGTATTGAGCATGTTCTTAGGCCTGATCCAATGCCCATTGAAATCTATGGAATTCTTTCCATTGACTTTGATGGGCAGTAGATTGAGCCCTAAATGCTCTGGTGGATCAAGGCCTCATTCTCTGCATGAAGAATGCCATGCAATTCTTACTTAATCTCGAGTTCCATAAATGCGCCAGTATACCACCGTCTGATCTACTCACATATAGCCATACCTAGCTTTTCCACAATGCATTGAACTCCACCTAGCTTATCTATTAAAAATATGGCTAAATGCTTTCCTAATTAAACATATTATGTACTATTCATTGTCCTATATATAGAGAAAGCCAAGTGTGGTATCAGCTGAGCACACAACATAAGGAGATTGGTACAGTTAATTTTTCAAGTGCTTGGGATGAGCTCCACTTTGCTCTTCCACATGTGTTATGTGGCATATCCCTAACTCACAGGAGTAAATTACTTATTCCATCCCTGCCGACCTATGTAGTCCATATTCCAGCAGTGTGGGGACAGTGCCGACACTATAATATTGAGTTGGTGTTTCCATTTTACAGGAGTAAACCCCTCTTTTTTGCATTTATCACCTCATCCAGAGCGTGTTTCAATTCATAACTCAGGGTTGCGACTTAACACACAGGCAGAGCAGTAGTAAATCCTGCTTCCCCCCTTTTCTTTAAATGTAATTGACTTGTTTGGCAAGTTTGAAAACAAAAGCCTCCCCCTTTCATACCCCCTCCTATGGCAATCTGTTCCCCTTTCACTAGGAAGGCCAAGCTGGGGTCTCTTTCACATCCTGTTGGCTTTTGGAGAAGAGCTCTCCAGGAGGAGTGGCAGAATATTCTCACAGCTAGGACCCTACTTCTGGGTCCAACAACTGACCCAATCTGGTGGCCTTCAAACCGTAGTGCAAATAAACCCGCCAGTTTAATCGAGCTTTTAGAGTCCAATCCTGCTTCCAGTGAAGTCAATGGCAGAACTCCACTGACTTCAATGGCTGCTGGCTCAGGTCAGGCTCCGTTCCTCCAAGTATACAGGCGCCTAACTCCCGAAAGAGAGCTAGTCCTTGGTCAATAGTGCTGGGTCACGGGGAGACTCCGCTACACTGGGATGACACAACGCCTCTGTGCGGATTTAATGTAACCTCACCAGGACGCTGCCTAATGCCCAGACCCCATTACCCCGCAGCAGAGCGCAGCAGCAGGGCCAGGGTCTGGAGCGGGTCCCCCCGCCAGCGGAAGGGGGGCTCCCTGCGGGAAAACGGCGCTGTTTCACCAGCCTGCGCTGACGGGGAAAGCAGCGGCCGGGCACCCCAGCGACACCCTCCCTGGAGGCTGAGCCATGCCTCCCTCCAGGGCACGCCGCCAGCCCCCTGCCGGCCACCCACTGCCGAGCTGCAGGCACGCGGCTCCCGGTGCTAAAGCAACGAGCGGGGGCTAGTGTTCGCTTTTGTTTGAAGGGGGGGAGCCTGGTGGACGCCCAGCCCCGGCCCTAGGAAGGCGGGAACCCGGCCCGGAGCCGCACAGTAAGGGGACGGGGAGGGAAGCGCCAAGCAGCACTTGCAATGCACCCCCGACGCTGTGCACGTGAACCCCGGGCTGGCGAGCAGCAGCCTTGCAGCAGTGCCGCCCCCGCCCCCCCCCCCCGCGCTCGCTGCATTGCTGGGAGCAGCCATGTGTGCGCACCATGTGCTGCAGGCGGCCGGGCGCGCTTGCTCCCGATGACAATCCCGGGCGCAGCAGGTGCAGGAGGGCGGGGGAGTCCGCGGGGGCGCGGGAGACACACAGTCGCTGATGCTGGGCGAGAGGAGGCTGAGCATCTCTGCCCCTCCATGTGCTGACGGAACAGCAGCAGGAGAAGGACAACTCAATGGAGTACAATCACATCCACGTCCACAACGGCTCCCTCCTGGCTCACCACAAGTATGGCTGTGGCTTGGGATACGTACCTGTCATATACTACAGCTTGCTGCTCTGCCTCGGGCTGCCAGGTGAGTGCCACCCTCTGCCAGGCTCTGCAGCGACACCCCCAAAGGCCCCGCCTGGCCCCAGAGGATCGCCCTTAAGAGAGGAGGTTTGCCTCGGTATATTTTAAAAGCACAGCCGCGATCTTTTGTTTAGGAGCAATCAACTTTTCCTCACATCTGAACTCAACCACAAGTGGAGAAAGTTTTTAGTCTTTAAGGAAAGACTCCGAGGGATGGAGCGGAATTATTCTGTCTCCAAATCATTTTAGAATAAAAAGCAAACACCCTTGGAGCCACTTACGCTGGAGGACAGTTGTGGGAGAGGGGGGGCGGGTGTTGCATGTGCATATAGTTATAGGTCAGCGGTTAGAAAAAGACTCATCCAAAATCAAGTCCCATTTGCAATGTATGTTCACTGAGATCCTTTTTTTTTTTTAAATGACATGTCTAAGGTCCAGCTACTGCACAGAACTCTTAGAAAATTCTGATGTTAAGAGACTTTGGTTGTTTGCAATACAGGAGTACTTTCTTATTGGCTCACTTTCATTGGTACAGTAAAATGGTACATATTCTCACAGACAAATGTATGTGTAGAGAAGCAAGGCATTGTTGTGCTGTGAATACATTTATATTAAGGACAGGAATCTTTACAGATCCAAATCTACAAGACAATAGTTCTGCTTTTGAATGGTATTTCTGGTTAGTTGCTTGTTTTACATCATTAGGCAAACCTCTCTGTCTAGACAAATAACACTCTTCCTAACATTGTTGCTAAAACTTTAGAAAAACTCCAGGCATTATCTTTAAAAAAGAGGTAGTGAATTTCTAATTAAAGTTAAATGTTGTAGTATGTGATGGGTGTGGAACTTTTAATTTTTAAATACTTGGGAATCTTGTTTTATTAAACAGTGTGGATTAACATGAGATTTCTTATGATGTACTTATTAGGACATGTATTTTACACGTATAGGTAATGTTTTTTCTCTTCTCTTTAATGAAGGGTCTGTCTTCTTCTCTTTAATGAGAGGGGAGAGAGAGGGATGAGAGAACAGTTCCAGTTGCTTATAATGCACCTGTTTACATGTACAAGTGCTCTCTGGTTCAGAACCTGACGTACATCGTCTCAGTTCTTAATCAAGTTTCCAAAATAATTAATTTGGCCATTTCAAGTAAAATGGTATTGAGGACTGCACAGTTTAGGAGATTGGCACTGAGACATGAAGTCATGTACCTGTATGTTGCCTGCCCACGTGAGAAGTAATCAAAAATTGTTACTGTCAGATTGCTGCTAGCTTATCTCAGACCAGCTCCCAGTGGACAAGGGTAGCTTTAGGAACAAGGTATCTCAGATTCCACGTGAGCAGGGAACTGACTCCACAGGATTCCACTGCAGAAAATAACTGGTCAGCTAGAAAACCAGCATGCTCCAGGAGGCCATCCCTGTAGCCTGGGTAGCAGGTTAAAGAATCTAGTCAAGCCCACATGACCCACTGCTCCAGGGGTCTGATCCCACACCCACTGAAGTCAATGGCAGGACTCCACTGATTTCCTATGAGTGCAAGTGAGAGCATCAAAAGCTCATCCCAGGGATATAGACCAGAGGCTGGCTAGCCAGAAAAGAAGTTCTCCCACAGAAAGAGGGGAAAGATGAGACAAGTGACAACAGGAGAAGGGAAAGAGAGGAGAGGCTCCTTGTTTAACCAGGAAAGGTAGAACAGTCTGCCTCTAGAGTGTCAGTATACCTGGAGCCTGCACTGCCATTAGACAGCACAAAACCCACCTCTGCCACAATTGATTCGGATTGGTATGTTTGTCCCAGCACAGGACAAGCACTGAGTAAGCTGTGGAGACTGAACTTTCTCACTCCTAGAAGTGGTCACGTCAGGTCAATGCGCAGACATCGTGGTAGGGAAGACAGTCCGTGCTATACCAGTTCTATGGCTAAACAGAGGGCTTCAGTATCCAGGACTGCCAACCCAGCACTACATCCAGAGAAAACTATTTAAAAATGTCTTTAATAATGATTCCTCTTGACAACCAGGAATAGAGGGAAATGTTAGAACATATATTTTTCAAGATGAAGTCAATATTTCTGATAATGCAATATATAGTTATATACATACACGGGTGTATTTAAAACATCTTGTAAATGACAAGCAGCACGGATAAGATGTTAACTGATTTCTAAATGCTTTTTTTTTCACCTTAGCTGCTATTGTTTAGAAAATTATTCTTGAAGCCATTAGTTCATAAAAATTTTTGAATCAGACAGTGAGAGCCCTGGGTCTGAACAGTGGCTGCAGTACATATGAAATTGGTACCCAGCACATGAATTGATATTCAGTGTGCCTTTTTTTCTCCTCTACAATTAAATTTTGATGCCTGGCAAATTGTTAAGAGAACTGGAAAGTTAAGTCCTGTATTTAGCCACAAAGCATGTAAAGCACAGACAAGCGTCTCCACTGTGCAGCCATGCTCTGCCTCAGCCCTGACTTGGAGGGACCCCACCAGTTGGTGAGAAAAGGTACAGTTTCCATGCTTGGCCTCTGGGCCATGCCAGTCAACAATGATGCCATTGTGGACTCTGATACTGATACCTGCCCCATAGGAAGTGACCAAGACCATCTTAAGAATATATGAGTAGTAGGTTATTAGGAAGCAGTGAGGTGCTGAAATTGGGAAGATCCTTCATGCAGACACTAGGAAATCCATTAATGAATGTTTTGCCTATACTTACGCAACTGCAGATGTATAATACATTCTAATTACAACCCTACCATGATCCACCCAGGAATGTACAGTTAGAGTTGGTGCATGACACAAATTAGTAAGGGTGATGTGAATTTTTCCTGGAACATACATCCATTTGGTTAGGAAAAATGGCACTGACAGTAGTAAAAAAAACCCCCAAAACAGCTTGATACTATAAGCCAAAATGATGCCGGATGTAACTCCGGTGAGTTCAGAGGAGTTGTATGAGGGATACATTTGGCTTACCTTATTCAATGTATGTTATCTGAGGATAATACTGGCCTTAACATCCAAGAGAACTGTACATATACGGCATGCTGAGTGCATAAGAAATTCATGGATTTCATTCTGGTATTGCAAACTGCTGCTTTTACAAAATATTGTAGGGGTATTTGAGTTTCCTTGTGTAAATGATAAAGACCCTGAGGTTCCCTGAATTGAGCTAGTTTGTTTCTTTGTATTTCTGAGAACTTGAAAGGAGGAAGATCTAGGTCCTGGCCTCACACACAGACATAGTGTCTGTGTAATACCTTGTTGAAATGCAAAAGGTTAACTCTTTGCGATTGTTTTTAAAGATGTGATAAAATCATTTTATTACTGTTTGGATTTTTTGTCCTACTGTAAAAAGGAAATTTCTTCAGCTCAGCGGCTTCGCGTGGAAGCTGCATTGTGCAACATGGATGCACACAGCGTGCAGTGAGGGTGCAAGAAGCCCTATTCCCTCACTTGTATGGCTCAGGCATAATTGCTGGTCCTGCTGTCAAGACAGCACAGGGATTGCTCCCTCCCTATCCTTCTAGGGGCATGGAGAGCGCCAAAGAGGGAGGGAGAACAGGGACATGACCTCACCATACTGTCACTCCCTCCAATTGGCCTGTGGAGAGTAACTGGCACACTAGGAGGAATGAGCTATGCTGCACCCCCATAAAGAGGTATGGCAATAGATGTGCTGCTTCTGTATGCTGGAGAGCCATTCCTCCTGGAGGTACCCCAATGCAGGGTGGTTCCACACCACCCAAATGCAGATTTGTGCCTTAGAGGCACAGATGAGCCCTGAGGGAAGAGGAAACCTGTCTAAACATGGATGGCCGAAGGTTAAGTTATGCTTCCTGCAGTATACTTTTGTGGGCTATTCACCTGGGGATAGATGCTACAGACCCTCATTCACACTAGGTAACATCTTCTCATGTGAGTAATTAGCCCGTGTGACAGGAGCAAGACTACAGAATCAGGCCCTTGAGCTGCAGAAGCCAGCCTCTCAGTGCAGAAAGAAAGAAAATGTGTGTCTGGTAGGAGCAGAGTGCATAGACACTGCTGGACATGTAGGTATTTCAGTAGTTCAATGGCTAGAAAGTGCAGTGGTTTAAAGGGACAGTCCCTCTACAATGTTGTTGCCATGGTTAGTGTTTTCTGTGGGTAAGAGGATGGCTTCTAGAGTTTCTCTTTGGTTGGCTGGTGGGTTTAGTGAGGGCTGCAGGGGTGGGGGCTAATGGAATTTTTTCTCGATTAGGTGTGAGAGCCTAAGAGGAGGTGAGGGAAGCTAGAAAACATCAGTAGAGATGAGGCGTCAGGTGTCTGGGGCAGAAAGGAGAGGGAAGAATTGCTTTGAATCAGTCAAAATTGGGGCTGATGGGTGAAGAAACAAAGAACAACCAAGCTACCAAACTAGTCTTTTCTCTAGTAAGAGAGCTAGACAAGGCAGCTGCAACTAACGACACTTGATATGCCAAATGCCCTGAGAACACTGCTAGGAGAGTCAGGCACAAATCAGCACTATCTCTTGAGGATGTTTGGCGATGACTCCAATTTCTGCTTCATTAGCGAGTACAGCAGCAGCATGGTAGGGTTAGATGCAATCACCTATTCCTGTTGGTTGTATACAGTACCACAACTAGGCTGGAGAAGGCAGCAGCAGGAGCTTTCCCCTTATCTGTGTGTAAGCTTTCCCCTTATCCAGTGGTAGTGTGTGCTTTTGGAGTGTATGCTGCAATTGCTACTCTCGTTTACACTGAGAATGTGAGCAAAATTTGGCCCTGTTATGTGCTAGATATCCAATAACACCACTGAGTTCCAGAATATACCATTGCTTACATTGATAGAGATAGACTGTGCTAAGTTTCAATTACTTCCTCTAACAAGTGCTTTAGTAGAGCACATCTGTGGGTACGTCTACATTGCACGATTATTTCGAATTAGCTTAAACCGATATTACAAAACAGATCTAATAAAATCGGTTTAGCGCGTCCACAGTGGGATCCCGAAATCGATTGTTTGCGTCCATGGTCCAAAGCTACCATCGATTTCAGGAGCGGTGCACTGTGGGTAGCTGTTCCTCAGCTATCCCATAGTTCCCACTTCCGTGTTGAGAGCACAGTGCCTGATGGGGCAGAAAACACTGCCCCGGGTGGTGCTGGGTACAGCCTCACCCCTCCCTTTGTGAAGGCAGCAGACAACCCTTTGGCGCCTTTTTCGCGGAGTGCATTGAGCAAACGCCATAGCACAGCAATTTTTCCTTTTTTTTTTTCACGTGGTGGTGGGGGGAAATAAACTGAGGAGCTGTTCCCTGAACCACGCCAGACACTGTGTTTGAACCTACAGACATTGGGAGCTCAGCCAAGAATGCAAATAATTTTCAGAGACTGCTGTGGACTGTGGGATAGCTGGAGTCCTCAGTACCCCCTCCCTCCCTTCATGAGCGTCCATTTGAGTCTCTGGCTTCCCGTTACGCTTGTCACGCAGCGCTGTGTATCCTGGAGTTTTTTATTCAAACGCTTTGGCATTTCGTGTTCTGTAACGGAGCTGGATACAACAGATTTGTCTCCCCATACAGCGATCAGACCTAGTATCTCCCGTACGGTCTATGCTGGAGCTCTTTTTCGATTTCAAACTGCATCGCCAGCCGTGCTGATCAGAGCTCCACGCTGGACAAGCAGGAAATGTAATTCAAAAGTTCGCGGGGCTTTTCCTGTTTACCTGCCCGCTGCATCCGAGTTCAGATTGCTGTCCAGAGCGGTCAGTGCTGCACTCTGGGATGCCGCCCGGAGGCCAATAACGTCGATTTCCGTCCACATGAACCCTAATCCGAGTTATCACTATCGAATTTAGCGCTACTCCTCTCGTTTGGGAGGAGTTCCGAAATCGATTTAAGGAGCCGTTTAACTCGATATTAATGACGACGTCGTGTGAACGGATACAGCGTTAAATCGGTATATCGGCCATTAAACCGATTTAAAGTCGCAGTGTAGACCTGGCCTGTTAAAGGTACCTTTAAGGGACCTGTCCAGCAGTGTTACAGCATCCTGGGACAAAGAGCAGGGTTATGCAGACTCCCATAGAAACTGCCATCCTGGACTGGCTGCTTTCCGAAACAAAGTCTGCACATTCATTTCTCCAGCTCTACATGCTTTTTGGGTTCACTGCTCAAACAATATACATGGATTAAACTGCAAAATGGGGCCTTTTTAACCTCAGGAAGCAGCTTTGGACATGCTTTGCAGATGGAGCAATTCCAGAATGGGGAACCTGTAGTGAGATGCTTTGACTTTGGTGCATAAGAGCCATGGGGAGCTAAGGATGTTCCACATTTTTAGAGTGACACACTGAAGTGGTATGCCATTATTATTCATCCTTCCAATACACACAATGCACTAAGCCCAAGGTCTATGCACAGAAAGCAGCCAGTATCCCTGTCTGAAAGCACCTGTAATCTAATAAAACAAGCAACAGCTGAAGGATTGGGGAAAAGGTTACAATACATTAAAAAAATTAAATGCATGCAAATCAGCTACAGCCACCACCCAATAGCCTATTCATTATTGGTTGGCTGATTTCTAGAAGGAATTTGAAGGAGGAGAGGGGAACAGCCTGACAGGTCAGTTCAGGGAGGGTGATCTATGCAGAGGGGGCTGCATGAAAGAGGGAACAGAGATGATTGTGGGAGGAGAGATTGGGTAGTCTGTCAAGGCTGTTCATCATGAGATATCATACTCTCCTAAGGGCCATTGCACCGGCCACAGTGACCACAGTTGATGGTGTTACATGAGACGTAGTGTAGTGAAGTTCCCAGACAGGGCTCAATCCTTCAAATCCACAAATCTCTGGGGCAGCGCCAGGTATGGTCAGGGCATGCACCTTTGTGCGTGTCAATGGAGAATTTGAGAGCATGGTGTGCTGGGGTGTGTTAGCCCATCCTGGCAACCTGGCCAAAGAACATGCAATGCTGCTTTTGAATATAATGCGTGAGTGAAGGAAGGCCAGATATTTGTGAGATTGTGACATTTTGCACAAAGTCAAACCACTTTATGCTCAGGATTTGGTGCTTGCAGTGCATTGGAATGCCTTGAGCTGCTGTAAGTTTGCCTCTAAGCGGGTCCAGGTTTCTGACCTGTATAGCAATACAAGTAGTACCCTGGTTTGATAGATTCCGACCTTTAGTCTCAGGATAAAGATGTTTTTGCGTCTGTAAGCAAAACATAGCCTTCATGTAGGAGGCAGCAAGACCTATTTGTCAGAGAACATCTGGGTTGCTGCAACCGTTTGAAGTCTGCTTGCAGTCAAGGCTACTGGCATTGGCCACGTAGAGAAGGGAAGGGATGGTGTAGGAGGGGTGGACACATCATAAAGGGAAGAGCTGTCCAGGCTCTTGAAGATGAGCACAAGAAATCTTATGATGTGGTGTAAAAAAAAAAAAAAAAAAAGAGAGAGGAAGGGAGGGATCTTAACTAGTATAATGACAGGCAAATCAGGCCCAATGATTTCAATGGGAGTTGAGGGCACCTAGCACCTGGAGGGATCAAGCTCAGTGTCTTTATAGTGTAGCCTTCCTTGCAGTACACTTCTGAAATGGAGAGAGGCGACTTGGACAGGTGTAGTTTTTTACCTACCTAAATACCAAAGGGTGCGACACAGCATGACAGGCAGCATAGTGCCAATGGCATGGGCAGTGTGGAGGGCACACAAGGAGGTTGTTGTTTTGTCAGTGTCATTCACAAGGAATACATAGTAAAGACTGAAGTGAGCAGTGGGAGATGTCTGTTTAGCATAATCCTTAAAAAGTGTGTTTGAACCATGAGGACAAATTTGCCCCATCCATTCTGGATTCTCTGCATCTGGTAAATTAAATCCTCTTCAGACACAGAAAATCTCAGAGAACAGCCAATGAGAACTGTTTGCTGGCCACTAGAAGTATGAGGGACATGCACACTCCACTGCATGTTATTCAGCAATCACCACATAGTATTCTTGTTTCCAGGCAACTGAGTAAAGTGCATTGGATCCTTTTGTATCTTATAGACCAGGGGTGGGCAAACTTTTTGGCCTGAAGGCCACATAGGGGTTCTGAAACGGTATGGGGGGGGCCGGGTAGGGGAGGCTGTGCCTTCCCAAACAGCCTGGTCCCCGCCCCCTATCTGCCCCCTCCCCCTTCCCGCCCCCTGACTGCCCCCCTCAGAACCTCTGACCCATCCAACCCCCCATGTTCCTTGTCCCCTGACCACCCCCTCCCAGGACCCCCCGCCCTTAACTACCTCCTGGGACCCCACCCTCTATCCAACCCCCCCTGCTCCCTGTCCCGTGACTGCCCCGACCCCTATCCACACACAGGCCCCCCAGGACTCCCACGCTTATCCAACCACCCCGTGCTCCCTGTCCCCTGACTGCCCCCCTGTCTCTTATCCAACCCCCCTGCTCCCCACCCTCTTACCATGCCACTCAGAGTACCATGACTGGCAGCCGTGCTGCCTGGCCAGAGCCAGCCACACTGCCCAGCAGGAGCTCGCAGCCCCGCTGCCCAGAGCACTGGTGGCACAGTGAGCTGAGGCTGTGAGGGAAGGGGGACAGCGGGGGAGAGGCCGGGGGTTAGCCTCCCTGGCTGGGAGCTCAAAGGCCAGGCAGGACGTTCCCATAGGTCACATCTGGCCCATGGATATCATGCCCATAGATTTTTAGGTGAGAAGGGACCATCATGATCATCTAGTCTAGGGATTCTCAAACTTCATTGCACCATGACCCCCTTCTGACAACAAAAATTACTGCACAACCCTAGGAGGGGGGACCAACGCCTGAGCCCACCCGAGCCTTGCTGCTCTGGGAGTGGGAGGCAAGACCAAAGCCTGAGCCCCACCACCTCAAGGAGAGGGGTCAAAGCCCAAGGGTTCATCCCCAGGCAGGGAGCTATAACCTAAGTCCCAATGCCCAGGGCTGGGGCTGAAGCTGAAGCCTGAGCCCCAGGTGGTGGGGCTCAGGCTTTGGGCCTGGGTGGTGAGGCTCAGGCTTCAGCTTTGGCCCCGGCTTCAAGCCACTCTAACGCCAGCCCTGGTGGCTCCATTAAAACGGGGGTCACGACCCACAGTTTGAGAACTGCTGATCTAGTCTGAACTCCTGCACACTGCAGGCCACAGAACCTCAGCAGTGTTTTTACAGTGTATTCTTCAAATAGGCCCCTAACCTCTGGCTGAGTTACTGAAGTCCCCAAATCCTGGTTTAAAGATCGCAATTTACAGAGAATTCACCATTTACCCTAGTTTAAATCTGCAAGTGATCCATGCCCGATACTGCAGAGAAGGGCAAAAAACTCCGAGGGTCTCTGCCAGTCTGACCCAATATGGTAATCAGTTAGACCCTCAGTATGTGGGCAAAACAGAAATCATATCAATGTAACTGCAAGACAGTAATACTACAGGAAGATTTGCAAATGCAAATATGGGAATGGATATATGCTGTGTTCCAAACTGGAAGAAAGAACTCAGCTGAATCATTGTTCATTAAATGGAGTTCACACAATAAATGGGCACGAAATCCTCCAGCACTCATTTTAGTCAATTGGAATCTTTCCATTGACTTTAATGAGCACTGGATGGGGCCCAAAGCGTGTGTATGGTACCCTGTTTAAGTAGGGGCAGAGAGTTGATTTGGCAGCACTTGTGACTGATTTGAGACTAAGACAGTAAGAATAAGTAACTGATCCGGTAGCTTAGCCAACAAAGAGATGCTAAGAGATGTTATACTACACTAGTTAAGGCTAGTGCAGAGAGACGGACAGAACTGCTGCATAAGCACTTGAAATGAGTTACTTTAAATGGCAAAATGATTGTCTGTTTTTTAAAAAATGATGGATGCTGAGAAAAAAATAGATCCATAGCAATCATCGTGCACAAAAAAGGGTGACAGGAAGGAGTGTATATTAGAGACCTTTAGTCTGGTCAATATGTCTGGGGAAGTGTCTGTTCAACTGTCCCCAGTTGGAATATAAGGTCACTGGAATGAAAGGCAGCATCCATGTTATTTCAGAAGGGACGTCATTGTGAGTCAGATGTAGTACATACAGAACACAACTGCAAATTTCTGGACATATGAAAAGAAGGGGTGTTGTGTGTTTTTTTGCCAGGTCAAGGACTGAGTGGGAACCAAAGGTGTTTGTGCTGAGACAAAGTGCAGTACATGGAAAGCTTAGCAGGCTGCAAAATACAAAGACGCGTGGAGGGGAAATTACTAAAATTTGTTTATCTGGGAAGAAATACTCGAGCAGAGGTTTTTCCTGGAAATGACAGTGGTACAAAATATAGAGCAGAGTCAATTTTCATATTGAGCAGGCAAATATTTGCAGAGCCCCCAGGAGCTGTTCTAGGAGCAGAGGATCTTTGAAAAACATTAGATATCCTTATCACACAGTCCTGCTATCCTCTCCTCCTCCCCCCACCCATTTACTGCTCAGCTTTTTAATGCTCCCTCTCCTCTTTTCTTTCCACTCGCCTCAAGAAAATAGGGGCGTGACTCAGCAGAACTAAGTCAGCAGGAGCATGTCCTTCACAACGTAAATCAAAACAACTTAACCTATGCAAAAGAAACAGAACAGGAAGATTCCCCAATCTGGAGTTCCTGCATTCAGCATCTGGCACAAAGCCCCTCCCCTACCCACAGTCATTTTCTCCCACAAGAGAAGGGGAAAGTGAAGCTGGAATTAATCCCATGTCTACTGGGGACCCTGCAGTGCCCTGCCCTCTATCGCAGTCTCCTTCCCCTGAATCAGTACCTGAATAAAACAGTTGAATGTCCAAATTCAGGGTGTGCTGTGTCTGCCTCTCTAATGGTGACCTGGATGGAGGGGACTGTAGATAGAGTGTCTTTAGGACAGCACCATATCATTTTCATTAATCCCATCCAGCTACGTCCTACTCTGCTTATGGGACAGGTGGGACTGTTCAGAGGAAACAGTAGAGAACACAGCAGAAGCCATGCTGCAAGCCTGGGACTAGCAATATTTAGGGAGACCCAAAGGAGTCACACATCTATGTTAGCATCAAGCAGGGGCCTCTAAAATAAAGTGTTATTTATAGTTTGCTTCCCCAGAATTGTTCAGCACTGCATGGGGCCCTCCTAACACACCCGAGCCCCTCAGATAACACCTGTTTAACTTCTTTTCCCTACTTGGTAAAAGACAACTCCATCTGGTAACTAAGGGTATGTTTCCTTTAGAGGGGTGGGGATTTTTTAAAAAACTGGAGTTTCACTCAAATTAATTAATTGATTGCCAGTTAATTTGAGGGAGCTAACATGTTTGTACTTACAAGTGGTGAGACTCTAAAACGTTTGTTTTAGTACAAATGATTGTGGAGCATCCAGACTAGCACATACAAATGTGTTAGCTATCGCAAGCCAAAAATCTCTAGTGTCAATATACCCTCCATTGCTAAAATACAGCCAAATCCTGAGGGCCTTACTAAGAGCTTGTGGGGAAATTCACTCTATGGGGGTGTGATTTCTAAAGTTCACTGTTGTGTTGTGCAATGATTGGTCCGTATGGACACTGAAGGTTCCCTTTTTCACTTTAATACAATGCTGCATTAAAATGCACTAGAGAACCTTAATGTGCAATAGGTTAGTGCATTGTAGAAATCATACCCCCATACAGTGCATTATCCCACCATATAGACAAGTTTTTAACTTACTCCTTCAGACAGAAGTCCCATTATAGTGTGAGCAAAGCTGACCCCGAGATCTGAAAGCGTGGACTCCCACTGAATTGGGTGATACGTTAGGAAGCCCTGAAGGCCTGTACTTGTGGATCTCTCTACAGGAACAGAACTTAAGTTAATACAGAGCTAAATCCTCTCTGTTATTACTTAGTAAGGACTTCAGGATATGGCCCACAATGAAATTTTGCACCATCTCCGCCCTTAATTTCCATCTTGCACTGTTCATATTTGTAAAAGCTTTGTGGCCTAAATTTTCAAAAGAATCTAATGATTTTGTGTCTCAATTTTGACTGCTCGGCTTGAGACCCCTTAAGGGCCGCTTGATATTCAGACTAGCACCAACAACCTACCTTTGAAAACCAAGCCCCTTTAAGTCACCTCAAATTGGGCAGCCAAAATTTAAGGCATCTAGAATCACTTTTGAAAATTTAGGGCTGCCTTTGCCCAAAGTGACTTGTCCAAATATTTTGAACCCAAAACTAAAACCCTTGCATATTCTTGGCACTATTTTATTAAGCATTCTGTGTCTTCATTTAATACAGATTTCCATTAGGGAACCACACCACTCAAAGACAGCAGCCCAGATCTTGAGAAGCTGAGTTTGGGAATTTTATATTTCCCCGCCCCCCGCACACACACACTTGTTTACATGCCTTAAAGTGCTCCCTGCCATTGTCCCCCAAAGCACTTCTGCATTGCAGTTATAATTGAAAAAGTGGTGTATCACCATCAATTCTATTTCAGTTTTGATCAGAGACCATAAAAATGCTTGAGGACAGTACACCTATGAGGCTCATTTCCTTCCACTTTTGTGTGCTTGCTTTTAAGAGACATTAAAACCCAGCTCATTAAAATAATGGACACAAATATAATTTGTGAGGTAGTGGTGAGGTTCATAATGAGGAAGGTGCTTATTGTTACAGATTTAAAAATAAATATTCTTAACTTCTGCCCTCCCCAATACCTAAAAGTGTTTCTGAAACCTGCTTTGAGCTTTTTCAGTGTGGTCAACTGTAATAATGGGCCTGATCCTCTGAGGTGCTGAGCGCTTCCCTGAGTACTAATGTGCTCTCAATTACAACTGAAGTCATTGGGCCTGATTCTCCTGGCACTTACTCCAGTGTAAATCAGGAGTAACTCCACTGAAGTTGATGGAGCTGCAGTAGCATAAAACTGATGCAAGTAAGAAGCGAATCAGGCTTCATTGGGAGCGGAAGGCGGGTAAGGTCTTGTAGGACCAGTACCCATGTTGTTACAATGCAGCCTTCTTCACATTACTGCCAGTAAGTGGGGGAAGGAGATGGAGACTTAGGTGTAGTGTTTTATCTCACTGTCTATCATGGGCAGTGGATGAAACTTCCCCTGGGGGAGGCAAGATCCTTGTCCTGCCTCTTCTGCCCACAGCCCCACCCACACTCCACCCCTGCTCTGCCCCAGGCCACACCCACCACTGATTTGCCACTTACCTTTACACATACACACAAGATCCCCCCCTCTGCTCACCTCCTCCCCCACCCACTTGCTGCTTGCCTCCTCACCCCCACCAGACCCTTGCCTCCTCACCCCCACCAGACCCTTTCCTCTCCTGCCACAAGACCCCCACCACCACCTGCTGTGCAGCTGGCTCGCCTCCTCACTCTGCTGCTGTCTCTCCCCCCCCTCCCCCCGTGAAGCCCTCTCCGCTTTTCACCTTAAAGCACTAATAACATTCCCCAAGAGAACTGAACAGGCTCAATTGTCAGATAGATTCTCCTCTGCATGGCAGGGAGTTCGGTGTATGGTTTATAGAGAGAGACAAAAAGCCAGGCTACCTGCGCCAACCTGAAACCTAATCTCTCCTTTTGAGAAAGTGCTCGTCAGTGACAGCCTGCATTTAGGCAGTAGTTTAATCACCTTTCTTATACAGAATTCCCTGCCAGACTCATTTCCTTAAACTGGATTTGAATAAAATGACTGGATCAAGAAATAAACTCACTGGCTATGTCAGCTCCTCCTTGAGCCAGGTTAGCAGTTATTTCTTCTGGGGACAGAGAATAATGGAAGGATTGTCATTTGGAAACTGTTTTTAACCCCAATAACACATTTTCCTACAATATAAAAGCCAGCTGAATGTGGCCAAAGGCTTCCTGGGCAATGGCAAATACCAGTTAAATGGCTTCATTACCACTTCAATGGCTCTTTAACAGTTTCAGTGATCTCTGCAAGGCTTTTTCACTGTGTAAAGTTCGGCTATGTCTACACTACTGCATTAAGTCGACCTATGCTATTGTGCAACGCCAGCTACGTGAATAACATAGCTGGAGTCAGTGTACCTTAGGTCGAGTTACCAAGGGGTCTACACCACGGGGGGTCAATGGGAGAAACTCTCCTGTCGACTTACCTTACTCTTCTGGTCGGGGGTAGAGTACAAACCCGCTAAATCGACTGCTGGTGGATCGGTCTCAGAGCGTCGATCCTGGCTGTAGTGTAGACCTGCCCTTACTCATGGATCACCTCCGCTGGCCTCCGCATGTCTGCCACTGACTCCCCACTTGCATTCTCTCTCTCTCTCTCTCTCTCACACACACACCCCGCACACCGCAGGGAGTAGGGAGTGAGGCGTGACCTGGCCAGCAGCTGGGGGGACCTCCAAGGGGGCATGGGGATAGGGGGAGAGGAGAGGAGAGGATGAAGATTCACCCCAGGCAGCAGCAGCAAGTTTGGGAGCCTCGGGTCAGGGTCAGAGCAGGGAGGGGAGGAGGCGGAAGTGGGGGGGCACCACAGCCCACGTGTCAGGTGGCAGGGACAGCTGTACCTATTATATCCACTGCCCATGCTGCCTATTATAACATACACATAAAAAGATGCGCTCACACTGTATACGTGTACACATCTATAGAGGTACGGACGTACACACGCGGGCCTAGATTCTGAGTGGCTCCTGTGCATTCCTTGCACTTCCTGTGCTCTGTGGATCCCATGGACAGAGAGGAGGCAAGGATGGAGCAGAACGTTCACCCTGCATGCACAAAGAGCAGCCTTGGAGAGATTGTGCCTGCCTGAGTACAGCCTTAAGGCCTTGGCTACACCTGCAGGTGTGCAGCGCTGGGAGTTACAGCTGTCTTCGTACAGCTGTGTAGGGAAAGCGCTGCAGTGTGGCCACACTGACAGCTACCAGCACTGCAGTGTGGGCACATGTGCAGCATTTGCAGCGCTGTTGGGAGTGGTGCATTATGGGCAGCTATCCTACAGAGCACCTCATCCCATTTTGGCGTTGTGGGACTTGAATGACGCATGCACTTTCTAATTCTCCACCAAAAACAAATCTCGGGTGCACTGACTTGTTCAATGAACGAGAATATAGATGGTATTAATGAAGAAAGAAAATGCAAGATTTATAATAAATACAATTGCTTAAGATGTCTATTTTTAATTTTAAAAATTTGAGGCGCAGACACTCTTGAATTATTCAGCATTCGTTATAACTTGATCTACTATGGAATTAACCTGACTTATGTCAACTGTGATTACATGGCACTGCTGCTTTTTATAATAAAGTATCGATTGATTTTTTTAATTCGATGAAGTTGCTTATTGTTACCCAATTCTTAATGCACGCCACCTGTCAAAGGTTCTTCCGACTTTGCGCATTGCACTTGCTCTCGGGAAGAGCACTATGTATTCTTCTGACCCCCTTCCAAAGGTGTAGTACTGGATGTTACTGGCTGGTCGAGACGAACGATGAGAGAGTTTAAACAAACCGAAAGATTTTGTGAGCAATGATTTCATTTCTTCAAAACCTCTTCCAAGGGCATTTTATCAAGGTAATTGGTGTTGAGCTGGGCCCTGGCCAGTATTCATTTTCGAGCCTAGTCCAGTCAGCCAATATCACCCAGGGTTTTTAAGTGCGATTATACGGTAACTTGTCTGCAGACATATACTAAATCCTCACTTTCACTTGCACAACATGGCCCTTTGGCGTTCTTCCTAGGCGCTGGCCTAGGATTTTTGCTAGCCTGACTGATGACGCAGACTATGGCACAACTCTAGGACTAAATAACAACTATACTGAAGGAAGATGTGTGTGATCTAATAAGGCTCATTTTTCCTTGGCATACTTATCATCATCTTAAATTCATCAATATGAGAGTTTTAGGCCCTGTGTTAAGGCACCTGATCTGTTGTGGGCGGGTTGTGGGCTTTTATTGTTATGACTCTAAGTAGGGAGCAGTGGGGACAGCATACCTTTGCTTGGCGCTATCTACATATCTGGAGAGTTGCGTGCTGGTGGTGGCTTTACAGCGCTGCTAACTCATCACAGATTTCCGTCCCAACTTGCAAGGCACATCAGCCTTGCTGTTCTTCCTGGATACACGTGTGTACTCTCCTTCTGCCTGGGGGCATAACACTGCATGTGCTGGTGACGCAGTGCTGCTCTGTGCAGTGTGGGCCCACAAAAGCGCTTTTATGTGGCTCCGCAGATGTATTTGGAAGTATCCGAATGTTCTTGTTCAGGCCACTCTGCTCATCAGTTCGAACTCTACTGCCTGCTCAGGTGAACCACCCTTTAAAATCCCAGGAATTTTAACAATCCCTTTCCTGTTTCTCCAGTACAGGTGTGGAGTGCAATCAGTGATCTTTTCCCTAAGGTGACCATGGCTCCACATGCCACGCAAACGAGCCAATTTTGGATGCATGGCGAGTTGCTTGGACCTCACATGTTTGGGGAGGAAGCTGTGCGTCCCACTGCGTTCGCCGTAGGAATTAACGATACTATGGCAAATATAAAGGGCATGCGTGGAAAGGGATCCCTGACGGGACCGCTGGCAGTGCAGGGTTTAACGAAGGACTGCGGAGGTCTATTGCAAAATCCCATGATGGGGGTAAGTGCGCATTTCTTATCTGGTGCTTTGCATGGCCCTGGCACTGCTGTTCATCCTCTGTTATTTTACACCAAGAGTGGATCGACATACTACTCTGGGCCGGTGACCGCCCACTGCCAATTCCCCTCCTTCCGACGACCTCACGATGGATACTCAGAGCGGTGGGGGAATCGCCGGGAGTCGCATGAGCGCTGGGGGGGCAGGGAGGTGATCGAGCCTTCTCAGTCCCATCCTCAATCCCCACACGCACGCGCAGGGTACTGGGATGGGATCGTCGCGGCTCTCACCCTCTCAACTACCCACCGAGGTTCAGAACTATCAGGAGGTAGGAGAAAAGCGAGAGATCTCTCCGTTCCCTCCGTTCTCATACGCCTCGGTCACCCCCAACCACTTTCTCGGTTCGTTCCTGGCCCTACCCTCTCTTCCTCTCTTCCCTGGTCCCCTCCTTGTCCTCTGCCCTCCTCCCGCCACTCTTCTTACCGACCCCTGTGGCCCACCTAGCGACCCCAGGGCTTCATCCCCACTCTCTTCAGCCCTCTCGCTCCTGGAAGTCATCATCCGTGGTCTGACCCCGGTCCTCGCGATTGGGTAGTAGGGTCACGCAGTATCTGCTCAGCTTTTTTGTATTATCACCACGCTTCCAACATACAGCAGGTCGTGGGGAGACCCAAATGGCGATTTCTATTCCCCCTCCCACGACCATTCGGCGCTTACCTTAACTGCCCCCACATTAAATACTTCACACCCCCGAATCTTCTCTTACCACCCCATCCCTACTGTCATCCGTTCTCCTTACGTTTATCAAACCGCTGCAGCGTGTCCGGTCATGGTCCCTTTCCAGCATGGCCTTTTTATGCCCTAGGTATCGTAATTCTAAGACGGCTGAGGATGCGCAGCTGGGAACTGTTTGCAGAGACAGACTACCTGTATCCTAGCGGCCCCTTTTACACGCTCCTCACCTCGAAAAACACTGATGCGTTCCAGTAACTCGCGCATTTGCTCACTGGGGCTCGTTTGGTGCATGGAAGCATGTGTCCCTGGAAAGATTCACAGTGATTGCACTCAACAATCCTGGCTGGGTTCACTTCTCTCCTCCCAATA
>NC_133777.1:16752319-16774366 GCF_003597395.2 Chelonoidis abingdonii
CAGGAAGGGGATTTTTAAAATTCCTGGGGCATTTAAAGGGTGGGTCACCTGAGGCCAGGGCAGTAGAGTTCGAACTGATGAGCAGAGTGGCTGAACAGACATTCTGGGATACTTCCAAATACATCTGGAGGCCAATAAAAGCGCTTTTGGTGGCCACACTGGCAGAGCAGCACTGCGTCACCAGCACTGCAGTTGTTATCCCCCAGGCAGAGGTAGAGTACAGGCAGCGCTGTATCCAGGAAGATACAGCAAGGCTGGATGTGCCTTGCAAGTGTGGACGGTGTGTGAGTTGCAGCGCTGTAAAGCCACCACCAGCACTGCAACTCTCCAGTGTAGCCAAGCCCTAAGGTGCTGCTCCCCACTGCCCCCTACTTAGAGTCATAGCATAAAAAGCCACAATCCCGCCCACAACAGATCAGGTGCCTTAACACAGGGGCCTAAAACTCCTCATATTGATGAGAATTAAGATGTGATAAGTGCAAGGAAAATGAGGCCTGTATTATATCACACACATCTTCCTTCAGTATAGTGTATTAGTCCTAGAGTTGTGCCATTAGGTCTGCTCCATCAGTCAGGCTACAAAAATCCTAGTCCAGCAGCCTAGGAAAACCCAAAGGCCCATGTTGTGCAAGTGAAATGAATTACTCATTGTCTGCCAGACAAGTTACCGTATAGATCTGCACTTAAAAACCCTGGGTGTGCTGACTGGCTGACTAGGCTGAAAATGAATACTGGCCAGTGGCCCTCAACACAGTTACCTTGTAAATGCCCTTGAAGAGGTGAAGAAATGGATCATTTGCTCACAAAATCTTCTGTTTTGTTAAACTCTCTCTCTGGTTCTGACCAGCCAGTAACATCCAGTACTACACTTTGGGAAGGGTACAGAATACATAGTGCTCTTCACCAGAGCAAGGTGCAATGGCTAGTCAGTACCATGTACCAGGAAAAGGAGGCGGAAGGCCAGTTTTCATTGTCAGACACAAATCTGAGGCATTGATCAATCAGTGCACCCAGGATTTTTTAAGTGCATGTCTTCAGTCACTAATTCAGTTTCACCTGCATAGAGTGGAGTTTGGAGTGACCTGAACAGCTGAATAATAGGGCAGTATTTTTCCCAGGCAGCCTAGTAAGTCTTTTCTATTTCCAGTTTCATTTTCACCCTCCAGTCTGAGGGGATGGTCAGTCAACGAACCCAGGATTTTTAAGGATGAGTCACATTAGAGCTTTTTCTTGAGGAGCCCTACCACATACAATTATACCGTAGCCTTTGTGCTGCCTTGCTTCTCCTTCAGCGTCAACTTTCTTCACATCCTCCCTGCAGTTCTGCTCTGGACTTTGCCATCTCCCACTACTGCTTGCACTGCAGAATGACTCTTTGCCATTGTGCCTGGTGAGAGATGAGAGAGACAGAGAAATGGTTTCACTTGATTCGTCTTTCCCCTCAGGGATGCGTGGGTGAGCACGTCCCGTTCTTTGTTTCCCAGACAATATGACAATAAATAAATCAGCCTTTTAAATCACTTCTCCCAGGTATCCTCTGAGGAAAAGGAAGGAAGATGTGCTGTATCAGTTGCAGCCTTAAAGTATCACATGAGTGGGTCACCTGGCAAGCCCTGCACTGTTTAACAAAGCTCTTCACCACAAACCACCATATTGAGAGACAAGGGCAAATTTTGCTCCCCTAAGCAGGCATAAGTTCACTGAAGTTGCTACCACTTATATTAGGTTTGAATTTGGCCCATATTGCTTTAGGACAGATCATCATTTACACTGTAGCACTGAATTTGTAGAAAATATTGGGGCCACCTTATCTTCTTTGATAAATTTGATCTAAGTTGTTCTTGGACATGTAAATTAAACAAAAATTCTAGCCTGCTACAGCAGGCACTATTAATAAATGAATGTTTACCACAATACACCTCTGCCTCAATATAACACGACCCGATATAACATGAATTCGGATATAATGCGTTAAAGCAGTGCTCCGGGAGGGTGGGGCTGCGCACTCCGGTGCATCAAAGCAAATGCGATATAATGCGGTTTCACCTATAATGAGGTAAGGTTTTTTGGCTCCTGAGGACAGCGTTATATCGAGGTAGAGGTGTATTTATTTTTCAAAATGGCTTCTCCTTTAAAGTCAGTAGCAAAAGTCACCCCTTGGCAATGGTTGCACCACAGTCACCACCGAGATCTCTGTACCAGTGGATATCAACCTTTTTTCATTGGCGGACCACAAAGAATTTTGAATGGAAGTGCGGATCCCTTTGGAAATCTTAGACATAGTCTGTAGACCCCCAGGGGGTCTGCAGACCACAGATTGAAAACCACTGTCCTTACAAAGTAGAAGATAAAAGCTATGGTAATCTCAAATGTGGTAAATGTTGCCATTTGATTCTCTACTGGCAATCACACTAACATTTAACTACTGAGAATGGTAAATGTCTAGTTTTTAATGTTGTCTACTGTTTTACAATACATCATCTAGCCCTATCAAGCATCTTTGTTCCTCGTTGTATATTTTTTAGTACTTTGAATTTAAATATTCAGGATTTCTTTTCATATATAAAGGGCCTGTCAATATAGTGAAAGGAAACCATTATTTGAAAAGTTAAAAAAATGAGATTACATTTAAAATTGTATAACAATATCTTCATGTGAAAAGCAGGAAGTTGTAATATTTGACCTACAGTATAATTTTACACATACACTCTCTCTCTCTCTCTCTCTTTAGTGACAATCTTATTCAGTAAAAGGCATCCCTTATATAGGGTTGCCAACTATCTACTTGCACAATACCAAATACTCTTGCCCTGCCCCTTCTCCAAGGCCCTGCCTCCTGCTCACTCCATCCCCCTTCCCTCTGTCTCTCTCTCTCCCCACCCTCACTCACTCGCTCATTTTCACCAGGGTGGCTCAGGGAGTTGGGATGCGGGAAGGGGTATGGGCTGTGGCGGGGGTGCGGGCTCTAGAGTGGGGCCAGAAATGAGGAGATTGGGCGTGTGGGAGGTGGGGGCTGGGAGGAGGCTCTGTACTGAAGCAGTAGGTTGGGATGCGAGAGGGGTGAGGGCTCTGGGCTGGGGGTGTGGGTTCCAGGGTAGTCCAGAAATTAGGGGTTTGGAGTGTGAGGGGGGCTCTGGGCTGAGACAAGAGGTTGGGGTGCGGGGTGTGTGAGGGCTCAGCTGGGGATGCAGACTCTGGAGTGGGGCTGGGGATGAGGGGGTTGGGGTGTAGGAAGGTGCTCTGGGCTGGGATCAAGGGGTTGGGGCACAGGAGGGGTCACAGGTCTGGACGGCGCTTACCTCAGGCAGCTCCCAGCAGCAGCAGCAGCATGTCCTCCCTCCGGCTCCTAAGTGGAGGTGCGGCCAGGTGGTTCAACACTGCCCCTTCCGCAGGTGCCGCCCCTGCAGCTCCCATTGGCCATGGTTCCAAGCCAATAGGAGCTGTAGAGCCAGCACTTGGGGTCCTTTTTTGGCTGGGCGTTCCAGTCAAAAGCCAGATACCCGGCAACCTTCCCCTTCTATGACCTTATGGATTGTTTGTCACCCAATAAGCAACAGCTATAGTAACTTTATTTAGCTAGTTTATGATACTGAACTATCATACCACACAGTGGCTATCCACTTAAAATATAAAGAATATTTCACTGCATGCAGAGTCTGTTTATGTACAGAATGTATTCCTCAAAAGTAACGATTGTTTCTATTTCCTGCTTAGAGAAACTCAACTGCTATTCTTTAAGCTCACAAGCTGTGATAATAGGCAATTGAAGTATTTCTATAATTCCCCCATAAAAACAGATAATATTTGAGGTCTGACTATAATCCACAAAAGCAAGGAAACTAAAGGATATATTGTGCCTTTCAGGCACAGACAACACTTGGGGAAGGTACAGAAAGCATTCCAGGAGGCAAGGTGCCTGACAAACACCCTCATCACCCAGAACCCTGGGGGAGCGGGAGGGAGGATGAGCACTGCACAATCTTCTCCAAGGGTACAGAATCTAACTGCTTGTGCACCTGACCGGATGTGCACTCCTCTACTCCCTCCATATCTGTCAAGGTTCCAGTGGTGCTAGCTTTGCATTGCACAATCCTTGTGCACTGAACTCCTTGGGTCCAGACCCTACCCCCTTTTGCACCCCCACAGGGACTGAATGCAATGTTTGTTGCTGAAATTCTCTCCTAAACCTGATGTGCTCAGGCTTTATAGGAAAAACTGTAAGAAAGGATCCCCTTTGACATGGTGAGCAGAGCTTGGAGAAGTTTTTACTAAGAGCTTGTTTACACCAATATTTAGTTAACGGCAAGCTGGGATGTGGAACAGGAGTAGATCAAAGTGCATCAGGGAACTGTTAGTATGCAGCAGCAGGGTCCTCACAGACAGTTAGTGATCAGCAGGCTAGTGTAGGGTAGATTTACACCCAGCTTGCAGCAAACTAAGTGTTCATGTAGACAATGCCTTAATGTAAAGTCCACATGGGATTTAACGCCAGAAGTAAAGGCAACCAAGGACCATCTCTCACTTCAGGCTTTTCCCTGACAGACGATCTTAGATGCCTAGAACCCCAAACACACAGGGCTGTAGAGGTCAATGCCAATACTCTGAACTGCACATTGAAACACACAAAGTCAAGCAGACTTTGGAGGACAGTTGAAATTTTCTCCTTGCATAAAGCCTGGCTAAGTAAGCAGGCAGCCATGTGCTGCTGTAGCTGAGGTTTCTGAATGATGTTTGGGTGCAGCTCCCTATTGAGTGCACTGTATTATTCCAGTTTGGATAACTGCAGTGAATGGAACAGCTGTGCAAGAAGGAAAAAAGCTCTCCTGGACACTGTTGCTACCTGGATACTAGAGACCCCCAGATAATATATTGTTAGGGTAAGAGGCAGATAGATCCCTTGTATTGAAGGGGGATGCATTGAACAGTTGCTCCACCCCAACCCACTAGTCTCATCTCTTGCAGCCTCCATCCTTTAGTCTCTGACAGATGTTAGGAAAGACAAAGTCCTGCACTGCAGTGAGCAACGCCAGCCTAAACTCACATTTGTCACCCCCTAATCAGCTCTCACAGCAGTGACCAAACCATTCCAAATCACTGGAAACACTATTTCACTAGGAGGGTGGTGAAGCACTGGAATGGGTTACCTAGGGAGGTGGTGGAATCTCCAGCCTTAGAGGTTTTTAAGGCTTGGCTTGACAAAGCCCTGGCTGGGATGATTTAGTTGGTGTTGGTCCTGCTTTGAGCAGGGGATTGGCCCTCCCGAGGTCTCTTCCAATGCTAATATTCTATGATTCTATGAGTGATCTTATCCACAAGTAGCCAAAAAATGTCCAGCAAGATACATGCACCACAGTGTCCAAGTCAAGCCAACCTGAATTCACCCATGTGCTCACCTCTCCTAACAGACCCAGCAATCGAGTCTCTGCACATGCTGTGGTGGAGGAGGACCTTTTTTATCTTTACCACCACTAGAATGCATAAAAGTGACCTGTCAGGATACAGCAAAAAGAGCAGATATCTGGGAACCACCATGACAATTGCAGAGGGTGATATATTATTGTCATTATGGTATGGTCCACTGGCTGAACAGCATTCTCCCCAGTTTCACCAAGCACTAGTCCTGGAGAGGCTCAGGAATACCACAGAGAAGAATTCTACATTGCCAGGGAGATGGACAAAGTGACTACAAATGGATAAGTATCATGAAGTCTCCTATGCCTCTCTCCATACTGTACAGAGCAATGAAGGCTATTCCTGAACTCTCTGCTGAGGCATTATCATGCTGGCAGTTTTCTGCTGAACCTCAGTAATGGTGTTTATATCTGTTCTCACTAAGTAAATGATATTATTGTATTTCATATCACCCAGCCAGCAATACCACTAATGTGATTCCAAGGAAAGTTTTTCCAATACAAGATACTGTAACCCTTGCAGAAAAATTGGATGGCACTTCCCTGTACTTTGTCAGATCAATTTTCTAATCCAACTCAGAGAGCAAAGCTAGCTGGCACCTTAGTATACACTGTTACTGCGGGCCTTGGTGATGGAGGAGCACAGAGGCAGAAGCTGCCCATAAATCCATTCAACTGTGGGGGCCTAGAACTAATCAACACCTCCCACAAAGCAGGCAGGAGGAACAGATGGGGAGGGAGCAAGGGAACCTGGAAGATGTGCATATCTAGCTTCATTGTTGAAGCTCTTACGAAATTCCAACCAGAACCTCTGGCAAGGGCAAATTGCCTCACAGACACAGCTTCCCTCACTGCAACAGGCTACAGGTGACTCAAGTTTACAGTATTCTCAAAGGAGTTGCATACACTGGGTATATTCAAGTTACAAGATGCCAGGCCATGAAACATGGCTGGCCAAATCCTACAGTAATTTCTCAGTCACATTAAGTTTTCTGAGTCCAAGATTTTTGTGACTGTGTGTTGTTCATTCTATCTCTGATTGCCATATAGCAGATCCTATTGAGAGACCAAGGTTTTCTTGAAAAACAAGGAAATGGAGCACTCTGCCTAGCACAGCCCCCTGATGCTGCTCTAAATAGGTATCAGTGGAGTTACACCCATGTAAGATTGGTGTAACAGAGAAGGAGAGTCAGGCCTGGTATAGTCCTTAATGACAGAAAAACTAATTTGAAAGAGAGTCTTAAAATACTATTCTGGGCAAGGTTCTACTTTACATTTCATATATACAGTTCTGACACCTTGATCACGTACTGTTTGGTTTAGCCATTCTACGTGAGTTTGCTGTGTTCCAGGATGTGATTTTAATCATTCTCTTGAATTTTGGTTAATTCCAGAATGGAGATGTTGATGGTGGTTACTCCTGTCATTCATTTGTGTGACCCTTTTCTCCAGTAGCTAAAAACCTGCTTTGAGAAAGCAGGCTCGGGAGGCCTTCTGAAGTCAAGAGTTGTCTTAATTGCTGAGTGATAGTTAAATAATATGCATTCTCGTTTCAGTTTTAGGACACCCACATCATTACTTTTACTTACATAATTTCTGTTCTTTCTGATTTCAAGAAGTCGTCATAATTTTTCTTGATTTGCCTTGGGAGAGCAATCTGTAGAAGAGGGAGAGGTAATTACAGCACTTCTGAAAATGTCAAATACAAATATTTGGCAAGCCATACTGTCAGTAAACCAAATCTCCATCTTTGTTTAAGCATTACTGTGGCCACTCTAGCCAATTTAATCAATCTTTGGATGGGACCAGTCTAGCATACCTTACTCTGATGAAACTGCCAATGGTAGCAATAGGAGTTTTGCCTAAGACAAGACTGCACAATTGGACCTAATGTAATGTAAGCTCTGTGATATGTTGGCAACTTATTGCTGTGCTATTTTAGCAGCATGTAACCCTTCTTTTAGGCATAGATTGTGTGATGGGCATACTGGACAGTGGCCATGGGGCTGCAGGCAAAATCCCATCTGAGCCAAAGAGGAAGTGTACAGGATTTCTTCATACATAATTCAAAGAGTTTTACTCAAGTATAAAGGTTTAATTTGAACTGCATTTTTCCCCTTAATGGCTCAGGAATACTCCAGTAGCAGCAAGAGATACAAGGCCTCACAGTCAGAGATGTATTCTTAAGGACTATCTCTGGCTAAGCAAGGAACTGTTTGGGTAGCAGAGGAATCTGGTAGCATTATGGTTGATATGGATCTTGAATGAAGAGCTAGCAAAACTGTCATGATAGAAAAAACCTGTGAAGTGCTGAGAGCCTCAGGCATGGTTCTGAGTGCTTCACCCTGCTCAGGTGAGACTTGAAGGAACTCATTTCTCAGGAGACACTCAGCACTTCACAGGATTGAGCCCCAAAATAATCAAATTAAGATGACCAATCAAGGGCAGTTTGATTTCCAATCCTTTCCTTTCTGTCACTGAAAAGGGAGAGGAAAAGGCTGAGGAAAAGAAAAGGAAAACAAAATGGGGGAGGGCAACAAACTGGAAACCAAACCAAAAAAGGGTTTTTTTAGTAAAAAAAGAAAAACACAAAAATGTTTGAAAAAATGAATATTTTCCACACCAAATATATATGTTTGTTAAAAAAAAAAAGGGGGGGGGGGACATTTTTCATCAAAAAAAATTTTGA
Source organism: Chelonoidis abingdonii (assembly GCF_003597395.2). Classification (NCBI taxonomy): domain Eukaryota; kingdom Metazoa; phylum Chordata; order Testudines; family Testudinidae; genus Chelonoidis; species Chelonoidis abingdonii. The sequence continues at coordinate 16,760,420 of NC_133777.1, forward strand.
ACAGAATATTTTTACCAACTCCAAACAACAGTCACTGCCTCTTCTAAACAGAACAGCTAAACCTGGCTAAACACAGTGGTGCAGGGCTGGACTGAGTTGAGAGGCTGACTAGACTGAATTAGACACAGCCAACATAGGAGTTCACTCTTTGATTTCTTGAACTTTAATGAAGATAGTTCTGCTGCAGCAGAACTGAAATGTAGCTACGGCTCAATCAAACACTGAAATAAGGCTAACTCTACCTCCTGTGAAACTAACTGAACTTTTCTGTCTCCACAGCAAACATCCTGACAGTCATTATCCTATCGCAGCTGGTGGTTCGCAGGCAGAAGTCCTCGTACAACTATCTTTTAGCACTAGCTGCTGCTGACATACTGGTACTTTTTTTCATTGTCTTTGTTGACTTTTTGCTGGAGGACTTCATCTTGATTAAGCAGATGCCTCAGATACTTGACAAAATAATTGAGGTATTGGAATTTTCTTCCATACATACATCCATTTGGATTACCGTGCCATTAACAATTGATAGGTACATAGCAGTGTGTCATCCGCTTAAATATCACACAGTCTCCTACCCAGCTCGTACTCGAAAAGTCATTGTGTGTGTTTATATCACCTGCTTTTTGACCAGCATCCCCTATTACTGGTGGCCCAATATTTGGATTGAAGACTACATAAGCACATCTGTACATCATGTCCTTATCTGGATCCACTGTTTTACCGTTTACTTGGTACCGTGTTCCATTTTCTTCATTCTGAATTCAATCATTGTGTACAAGCTCAGACGAAAATGCAATTTCCGACTGAGAGGATATTCCACAGGGAAAACGACAGCCATTTTGTTTACTATAACTTCTATTTTTGCCATACTTTGGGCACCAAGAATAATCATGATACTGTATCACCTCTATGTATCACCTCTAAACAACACTTGGTTGGTACATATTGTGTCGGATATTGCCAATATGCTAGCACTGTTGAACACTGCAATTAATTTCTTCCTCTACTGTTTCATTAGCAAGAGATTTCGCACAATGGCAGCTGCGACACTAAAGGCTTTCTTTAGGTGTCAGAAACAACCAGTTCAGTTCTATACAAACCATAACTTTTCAATAACTAGCAGCCCTTGGATTTCCCCTGCCAATTCTCACTGCATCAAAATGCTTGTTTACCAGTATGATAAAAATGGAAAACCTATAAAAATATCACCATGAAAGGAGGATTGTTAGTGTCTCTGGATGCATCTTCTTTTCAAGCGGTTACATCTCCAGAATGTAAACTGCTGACATGGCTATTTTTAAAAGTGGTCAGTTGATTTCATTTCCCTGACAGACTAAAGGCAGATCAGATTGTTAGCAGAGGATGGGAGTACTTAATTTTGGGAGTCGGAATGAGAAGGCAAAATGCCTCTTTCCTGTTACATAGCATTTTGAATATGCTTTGGAGTATGAGTTTTGATGTTTAATTGCTATCATGTGTCCATGTACAAGCATTGGTGCAGTACAGTTGTTGGGGGAAAAGCCACGCCGAAGGTGTTTAATTGCAACCATAAAAGAACTTCTGTGACCATCTAGTTGTCTTCACTATTGACAAAGTGAATGCTTTGTGTACTGCGGAAGGCATCATTTGCACTGCGTGCACTTGCCTAAAACGATGTGTTATTTCTAACATGAGATATCACTACACGCAGTCCCTGCTATTGAGGACTTTCTGCAGTGAGCAATCTGTAAGAACTTGAACTGTGACAAGCCCTTCCAGACTCACTTGAACTCCAGGCTTGAACTCAAGGCTCAAGGATGGATATTTCACCTGTTATAGCCTTGGCATGAAAAGCAATCCTGCTAGCTGCCAATATTTATATGCTTTAAGTTGTTTTATCTAAGATAGAGGCCAGAGGGGAGGAGTTTGAAGGGAGGGGGAAAGAGGTTTCTTCAGCCAAGAACAAAAGTAGAATATTTCTCCAGTGACTTTAATTCGACTCTCCAAAGGTTCCTAAGTTTGTTATAAATGGGAGTCTCCCTGACATGCTAGGAGATTCAGTGAGCCTGGCTATGCGTTTAATGAGAAATATGGACACCACAACTCCCTTTGGAGCCAATGAAACTACTCAGCACCCCACGTGACTGGGCCTTTAGAAATTAGACATACAAAAATTAAATATTAGAACCTGTTTGGGCTATGCTATCACAGATTTACCATTTAGTTGTTTAATAGTCAAAAATCTGCGTGTGGATTCAACATATTAAAGAGTCCACAACAGTAAAAACAAAGACTACCCAAAATGCCTGGAGAGTGAATTTTAAGGTACTTTAACTAGGATAAATATTTAAATTCTCTTCCTCCACACCCATAAGAAGCATATCAGCAACACTTCCTGAGGACACGGGAAGAAGATAGCTACATCAGGCTACTAAGACGCATTTCATTTGCTATTATCCCTCTTTGTTGTTGGTATGTGGTCTCACAAAGCATGCATCATAACACGTAAATTACTTGTGGAGCACTTAACCCAGGCCTTAACAAAGAGTGTAAGATTATGTTTTCTTGCCTGGTAAACACAGGCACAGCTTTGTCAGTGAGCATAGGGGCTTCTCAACTGATAACTGCAAAAAAGAGAGAAGCTCAGGATTTGCAAGATGTCAGTGTATGTGCCTCATTGTGAGCAGGAAGCTCACAAAAGACCCAATGCTGTGACATCGTGAGATCCTCCGAGAGGGGGAATAGAGGGGCACTCAGCACCTCCTAGAAGTAGGCTCAATAAGAATCTGTAGATATTGAATAGTCTGCCATACTTTGAGGTCTTACTATGTTTTAAGAAATGCTGAGTACCCATGAGTCCCAACAGCCTGATTCGCCCACTGCCTTGCTCCTCGTGTAGCCATTTACTCCTGTGTAAAGTGAGCGTAAAGTGGATGTATACAGCAGCCAAATAAGAATGCACCGTTCACAGGCATCAATGACAGCACAAGGCATGAGAGATTGGGTGGGTGAGGTCATATATTTTATTGGACCAACATCTGTTGGTGAGAGAGACAAGCTTTCAAGCACACAAGGAGCAAAACAGTAAAGGATAGAGTCCAATCTATCTGGTCCAACAGATCTTTACTTACATGGGAGTAGGGCTTATTTGGAAAGAATGAGACTACTCAAGCAAGTAAGGATTTGTAGAATTGGGTCTATTATGGTCAGATCCTCAGCTCCACTGACTTCAGTGTGAGTCCAGGATGCTCGGTACTTCCCTGCAAGGTGCTAAGCACCTCCTCTATCAGGCTGCTGAATTATATCGTCTAATGATTTTTCAGTTCAATCAGAATGGGGCGGGGGGTGAGGGTGGCAGGGATTTGCCTGAGAACAGATTTTGACCCTTTCCCCCAAAGGAGTATGGCAAGAACTAAATCTTTTGAAATATGAAGAGAGGAAACAAACAAACAAACTAAAACCCACCCTGGGATATTTTCACACAAATCTTGACAAAACGTGATGTATGCAAAACAGTAATTGCAATAATAAAGCATAAGGAAACGCTAGGCCTCTGAATGTGTCATTACCGACAACTAAATAAGGGTAAAATTATTAACTTCTTTACTGCTGATTTACTTATTTATTTATTAGTCTTTGTCCTTTTTCCCTCCATTCCCCAAGCTCTCTCTTTATTCTCCTTCTGTGTAAATTGATATTAACCAAAGTTTACCTTTTTTTAAAGGTACTAGCTGTTTAATTTTGGGGAAGACACTGTATTGATCTCTTTTTTATTTTAAATTTGTTATGAAGAATGCTAGTCTGAGTTACATGTGAATAAGTCAAAGTGCAATATAACTATATAGAGTAAGCTGTTCATTTTTGAGAACGTATCTAATATTGAAAACAAAATGTATTTATATGAACATTTCACTATTCTACTTAATATATTAATAACCTTACATAAGTAACTGAATGTTTAGGTTTTTTAAAAAGTGCATATATTTCAATTCAGTATATGGAATAATCTGCCATATACATTGTGTGATTTGTTACTTTTCTTAACATGATGTTGGTCCTGCAAACTAGCAGTGTAATCTCTCTTTTTTTTCCTACTTATATATTTTATGTTAACAAATGGCCATATTTAAAATTTTAAAACTCTTAGTGTGAAGATGTCATTTCTGAACTAAAGATATTCCACCAGGTTACTGCAATCTTGTTTTTTAAAAAAACCTCACTACCTTTTTCATATCAGTCTTTGAAATAACATGGTATTATTTTCATAGGTATTTAATCAACCAGTTCATTTCCAATGATTTGGGGACTTTAAGGGCTCGATTCAAAGCCCCATTGAAGTCAAAAAAAACCTCCCACTGGCTTAAATGGGGTTTTGATTAGGCCATAACTTATTAACAATAAACATTCTGAAGCCTTTTTTGTGGGGGGGACAGTTTGGGAAATAAAGCCTTGACTTTTTAGTCCACCATATGAGAGCTGCTGTTGATGATCCTTGCCTTTTCTGGTTTTGTGAAGCATCTTGCAATGACTGTTGTTAACTAGCCAATGTCTTGCTATATTCTTTGTACCTCCTAACTTTCCTATAGTAAAAACTTAACCAAGCACTTACTGTCTCACTGTTTAGGAAAATAAAATATTCTGGAGACAGAAGTATCTTGGCTGCAGAGAGAGGATTTCCTACTTGATTTAACTTATATTTCATATACCTACAAGTAGAAAAAGAAAAGCTGTGAAGAGAGAGTCTGACAATTACTTGCAGGCATATGTCCTTGAAAAATCACAGCTATGAACAAAGTCATTTTTGAACACAACATTGCGTATATAAAATTATAATAATGAGACCTATCACCTATTTGAATTGTAAACATTGATATTTTCATAACTAGAGAATATATTGTGTTTGACAAACTTGTTTGTATTATAATAAATTCTGAGCTGGTGCATAAAAATTCTTTTATTGTAATGTTTGGAGTCACAATGTTTATTCTGTAGATGTTTATGACAGTTAGTGTGTAGGGCCATCCTTGCAATCCATACTCAAGTGACTGCCCATTGAGTATAAGTGGTGGAATCAGCCCCATTCAGTAAATAATGAATCTTCAAAACATCCATCGTGTACATATGTAATTATTGGGCCTGATTCTCCACTACCTTGTGCACCAAATTCTCAGCTGCTTTAAATGTGCAAAACTTCATTGAAGTCAATGGGTCTGTGCCTATTTATGGTAGCAGAGAGTTTGACCCATTTACTTCTGTGCACGGTGGGCATGAAACCCTACCAACTCTCAGTGATGTAAATGATGATAAAGGATGCAAAGCAGTAGAGAATCCGTCTCACTGCTCCCAGTGACTTCAGTAAAGTCCAGTAGGCTTAAAACTGGTGCAGTGAGATGCAGAGTCTGGCCTGGAGAGACTAAGTTGGCTAGTTTTGACCAAGGCCACAAAGTAGATCAGTGGCAGAATTAACTTTTCTCTGAAGGGGAGTGTTGACTGTTCAGTCATCATGGGGGAAGTTGCCAGGGATAACGTGGCTGAAATAGGAGCACATGGAGGTGGGGAGTGGGAAGGGGAGGCCATTCTTCGGAATTGCCCATGATCTGCTTTACCCTTGGAAGCTTTGGATTGGCATCTTTTGTAAACCATCTCCCTTTCTCTGTCTGCTTGGCTGCATGCCCCACCCCATTTGAGATGAACATATGGCATCAATTCTATGAGCTGAATGTCAACATTTTTTGAATAGCTTTTCCCCTCCAGCTTGGCTGCTTCAGCCCAAACTCAGATCTGGGGTCAATGCTTGAGTGTGTTTGATCTGGGGGGGATTGGTTGGGGCTCATGTCTCGCCATTATGTTAAACAGATGATTCTTTCCATAAATTCTTCATGGCCACATGTGGGATACAGTTTCATACTTCTGACAGTTACTGTAGCATAAGTGCAAAGAAAGGAAACTGATAAGGAAATAACAAAAACAAGGAAAATGGGCCAGGCATTTACACATAACGGTGAGGCTCAGGGACATGGTCTGTGCTGTCTTGAATTTGCAGCACTATAAAGCCTCTGCTGGCCTAGGAGACTCAAAAACAGTCGTCCAATGACCCATTTATAGCTTGCTTCCACCAGTGTGTAGCATAGACAGGAATTGAGCTAGACTATGCAGCACTCGTTCTTAGTTACAGAATATGGGTTAAGGTTCCATCTACCACACGGTGCAACAGTGCTGTAGCCAGGTCACAAATCAGCTATGCTAGGCAGGTTCCAATTTTGATCATCGGTCTTGGACTGGCATCAGGCAAGATACCACAAAGAGTTTATAAATCCATTAGCTGTTTACTTGTGAAAATGATTCATGCAGTCAGCATCTTCCACTATTAATTTGGAGACAATTATTTCAAATTGCAGACGGGGCTGGGGTGGAAGAGTGCACCTCTAATGCATTCCATGTCGAACTCACAATGACTTTTGTTTTAGGTGCTGAATTCTTAACAACACTTTAAACCCACCAAGTGAAGCAGAATAAAACGCAACCTCACAGAGACTGATCTGTTAAATAATAATCCTGCTATTAGCACTCTGGCTGAATTTGACAGCTCTGCCATTATGACAACATGCAATTAATCCCCTGTAGTTGCCAGACACAACAAGAATGTTCAAAAGCTCCAGTCCATTGTATACTGCAAATGAATTTACAATTAAACTGTCATTATTGATCAAGTAAATAGTTATTATAATCAGAAAAATTTATAGTGCAAAATTAAAGGTGCAGGCTTTTGAGTTTCTGCCTTGTAGACAGGAGAGAGAATCCACTGTCTATATTTGTACCAGACAACTTAATTTGCTGTCGGACAACTGAAGTTCTTCCTTTTCATTTACTCAGCTAGGCCCTCTCCACAGTGTTCAGAAAAGCATGTTATTGATTAATTATAGTTACAAGATTAATCCAGTGTGGCACAGTAGCACCTAATAGCCCTAACCGAGGTTGGAGCCCATGGTGCCAGACACTATACAAACACAGAGTAAGACATATTCCCTGTCCTGAGGACTTTACTGTCAAAGCAGCCAAGACAGACTGAGGATAGCAGAAAGGAAGTATTATTTCCATTTTACATATGGGAAACAAAGGCACAGGGCGATTAACTGATTTGCCCAACGACCCCGGAGATCACAACACCCAAATTAGGGAGCTGAGCCCAGATACCCCTATGGGACTGAAGTTGCAGCAGCTGCCACTGTGGAGTGAGTGCAGGGAGTGGATTCTGCAATCACTTCAGGGCCTCCTACCCCTATCCCTGGGGAAAGGAACCACCCTTGGGGATACCCTGTGTGGATTGTGCCATGAGAGAGGCAACTCTTCCTACAGACCAATAAGGAAGGAAGAAACTCCGTGAAGGAAGCCTTTGGGGGGGGATTTGCTTCCCCACTGTCCACCTTGAAAATTTCACCATCCAGCTGTACATTCGTTGCTAAAAGGGCAATTAGGACTCACCTTTGGGGCAAAGACTATTCTTACCAGACACTAGGCTAAGAGGACTGGTGATACAAACTCCTAGAACAATGGGGGCCTGGTCCTGCCTAGTGATTCTGGGAGCTATCACAATACAAATAATACAATCTATGCTTGTACTCCAGGGGCAGGCTGTCACCACAGTGTCATCAAAACAAGCTGTCAAGTGCCGGGGGACCGCAAGATTTTAATCCTTTTACAGTCATGGGAATGGATTATTGTGTGCTGCTTCCCCTTTCTTATTTCATTCTGGGTTTTGTTTACTAAATTTAAAGGTCTGAAAACTGGCATCTGTATGTTGTGTTCATTCCACCGATAAAGACCAAATTAATCCCTTTGAGGAAGGGCTTTAGATTCTGCAGAGATTTAAAACAAAAACAAAACAACCCACAGATTTGTTTTTCCTCATCCATTACAAAATGGTAACAAGTCTGCAGAGTCCAGCTAGTCTGATGTTGCAGTCTGTTCTAGGGCTGGCTGAAAGTCCAGAATTCCCAGTAATTCCAATGGGAATTAAGGGAACTCAGGCTCTAGAATTTTAAAAGTAGCTGCAAGGGAGGGTGTGCAAATAGATAGTGTAGATAGTAGATTTCAGCAGCACTTAGCCCACCATTAAGTTCAATCTTTTTTTTTAATTAATGCAACTGAACTAGGTAATCATGACTTTATAATATCCCAGTGGTATTACTCTTTGGCAGTGCTGTTCTGTTTCCAGGATAGAAAATAAATGAAACGCAAGCCGAAGTGCTGAGTGTATAGGGAACTATCAAAAACTTTGACTGATTGCCACAAATTTACCTGCAAATCAAAAAGAGTTACAGATGTTTAGGAACATAAATGACCCCCAAGGACAATTTATCCAAAGCAAATTACACACGTCAGTGAATATTGTTTAAAATGGCCTTTAATAAAGGGCACCTTCCTCCACTATGTACAGCTGGATTAAAAAAAAAAGGCAAGAACCGAATTGTCTAATGTCTTTTTTCTTCCTCAGTTTTTTTAGTACACAGCATTTCAACAAAAAAGTCTTCATCTTATTGAATTGAAGGCTGTTTCTGAAGACAGACAATTAAGCTGAACAATGTATAATTAGCCAAAGAACGAGAGTGCTCAGATCTCCCCCATTTTGGATTATATCAGTAGCTGGCTCAGCTAAAATATATTCCTGTCCCTTCCTCTGGGATCTTAGGATGACTGTTTCCCCACTAGAAGATAATCAAGTGGTGCAGAAAAGCAGACTATTCTGAGCTTGGTTCTCCATTGCCCTGCCTCTTGTTCAGTCACTTACCCAAGGCACAGTAAGCACAAGTGCCACCATCCTGTTTTGGCAGCATTTCAAAGCCACTTTGTACTGGTGTAAATGACTGCATGAGGTGCAGGGTGCTAGAGAATGAGACCCAGAGTAAGTCCTGTTCATGGGGGACAGAGATGACAAATGCAGCTTTCCACTTTCCAGTCCAGCTGGAACATTTGCATTGCTTCCCTTTCACCAGCAACATCTCCACTGGAATCTCTCTTCTCTCTACAGCACACTAGCCCCTCCACCCTAGCTGAGAAACCTTAGCCTAATGCCGCAACATCACAGCAAGAGCACATGGCCGCTGGTGTTTTCACTACTAATCATGGCATAGGTGAAGCTGAGGATTGATCTCACATTGTGCTTTTGTTCTGTAACATAAAGAACATGAAAGGCTTCAGTACCACCAGGTGTAGAGGAGGAGCAGCCTCCGGACACCACAATGACCATCTACCCTGGGATTTCTTTGAACTACAAACTCTGTCCCAATCAGATGCCTGGCCCTTGTGCCCAAGCCCCTCACTTCCTCCTCATAATGCCTACTCTCCTATCTCTCCTCTAAACCTCATCAACCTCATCCCCTTTCTACCCCACTTTTCAACTACCCCGTCTTCCCCCCACCAAAAAAGTCCTTTGGAATGAACAATATATCTGCCACTCCTCACCCTGACCTCTTGGTCATAAGCTGTATCCTTCCCACCCTCCCCCCTGCCCTTGTCTTTTGTTGCCTTTTTAGACTGTAGGCAATTTGGGGGGAGGGACTGTCCCTTCCTGTGTGTTGCTACAGTACCTAGCCTGGGGCTTCTGTGTGTTCCAGTTATAAATAGATCATCATCATCATAGTGTCCACTGGAGCTGGCCTGTCTGGGATTCCCATCCCATCAATGAGAGTTAAGGGTGCTCAGCAGCTCATAGGAGGGAGCTTATGTTTTTCGAAATACATCCTTTTCAAAATGTTGAGGAATCCGAACAGATTGGTGGGATGCTGGGGGAGGGGGAGTTCCTTGAAATTATAAACTCAAAACCCCAAACAAAAATCCCAGAGGAATTGCTGACTCAGCAGAAACTAACCAAAACAGCAGCAAAGAGTCCTGTGGCACCTTATAGACTAACAGACGTTTTGGAACATGAGCTTTCATGGGTGAATACCCACTTCGTCAGATGTATGATAACCAAAACAGGAAATACCAACTTTTTATTAGAGTTATATGGCAGTGAAATGTCATCTTACTGGTGCTTCTATTGCCAGAAAAATCCTCTCATCTGCATCTTTCCAATAAATAGTCTCTCAAAGTGGTAATCATTATTATTTATTACATGTATTAATTTATATAAAATGCTGGTCACTTGAAAAAAAAAAAGTAATGCCACTTTTTGGTAGCAGAATAAGCTGCTTTATAGCTTTATAGTTACTGCAGAGAATTCTTTCTTGGGTGCTGGCTGGTGAGTCTTGCCCACATGCTCAGGGTTTAGCTGATCTCCATATTTGGGGTCGGGAAGGAATTTTCCTCCAGGGCGGATTGGCAGAGGCCCTGGAGGTTTTTCGCCTTCCTCTGCAGCGTGGGGCATGGGTCGCTTGCTGGTGGATTCCCTGCAGCTTGAGGTCTTCAAATCTCAATTTTGAGGATTTCAATAACTCAGTCATGGGTTCGGGGTTGTTATAAATGTGTATGGGTAGGGTTTTGTGGCCTGCCTTGTGCAGGAGGTCAGACTAGATGATCATATTGGTCCCTTCTGACCTATGAGTCTATGAGTCTATGAGCTCAAACTTTGATCCATTAACAGACTAGATAAAAATCAAGTAAAGTAGAATCAAAGTAGGCCTAGTGTCTCATACACAGTAGGATCTTGTTGCTGACGTGCACAGAAGGAAAGATAAAAATCTATCAAGAGACACCATTTCTTGAGCATTTCCCACAGCCCATACACTGTGGCACTCAGACAAATGAAACACAAAGGTAGTTTTTCTTTCCATTTCTGCTTACCAGATAAGGTCTGAATGACAAGCATTCATCCTAGTGGCGTTATTGATAAATGCTCCCTGTCAGTGCATTAAAAAGTAATCCAAGTCAAACTGAACCAACAAACAAGCGCAACTAAAGTTCATCCCAAAATCTTTTAAAGATGCATTTATCAGACAGGATCTGCAAGAGATATCTGGCCACAGCTGGCAGGCTAATCAGCTGGCTGCAGTTACAGACACATGCATAATAAAGCAATTTTCATTTAAGCCATTACCATACTGATGTGACCTTTTTTAAAAGTGTGTGTGTGTGTGTAAACTATGGCAATCAACAGCATTATAGCTCAGCAAACACATGTGGGAAGTCTGACATTTATCTCAGACTATAGCAGTCTCTTAATAGGTCCTGTCATGCACCAGCTGATGGGCCTGGGGCTCTGTTTGAAGGAGTGGGTATAAAGATGACAGCAATATTCAGAGGGTAAGGATATGGAGTTCCATTGAGGATGAAAAGACATGCTTAACATGTGAGAATAACATGCTACATGTGAATAACTTCATCAGTGATCTGGAGAGGGGCGTAAATAGTATATGTATGAAACCTGCAGATATCACTAAATGAGAAGGAGTTGTAAATAGTGGAGCAGAAACAGTGAACCTATGGCAGAAAACAGCAGCCCGCAATTCGCTCTGGTAAGATGCAAGCTCATACATCACATCAGGGAAAACAATCTGGAACACAGATATTCAATTCAGTGTGAGGGAGAAACCCAGGAAGCACTAATGAAAGAAAGGCCTGATGATAATAGCAAATCAGACATGAGTTTGCAATGAGGTACAGCAACAAAATGTGTTCCTTGTGGGGGGGAAGAGTTGGTTGAATGTGTGGGGGCTGTCTGGCTAGGGGAAAGAAAAAGCATCCTTTAAAATGCCCCCATCCTTTCAGTTAAGAGGAATGGGCATTGGGGGAGGGAAAATATCATCTGACCTGGTGTGGACCAGAAGTGGCTCAGGTTGGCCACTCGCACATGGGGCACATGGGGAAGGGAGAGTTTTATACCCCATTCTCACCAGACAGTGCCCCCTTTCATCTTGGAGCAGATGCACCCACTCTCCCACATTTGGGGTCAGAATAGGACCAAGTTTTATGGTCTGCTATGGGCACTGCACTAGTCATATTGCGGAGCGGGGGCTGGGAAGAAATGTTTCCCTCATCACCAAATTGGGAGGGGAGTTGCCTTCTCCACAGCAGGTCAGGAACTTTGTGGGGCAGATCTGGAGATAAGGTTCAAGATGTCACAACTTAGCAGGTGGCAGGTGTTCAGAGCAAGTCGACTGTCCACAGACGGACTAGTTCCCTGGAGTTGGAAGTGGACTTGTCAGAAGGCATGTCTAAGGAAGCTGGGGTTCCTAACATATGGTACATCAGGGACACAACCACTTTTTCCCCAGGCTCCCCTTAACCAACATACAGAGGGCAGTGGATCACAGCAATGGGTGGGGGCCAGCGTTAGATCGGGCAGAACTGATGCAGCTCTCCCCAAATAGGGTTAAACCAGGGGTAGTCAATAGGCAGATTGTGGTCCAAATCCGGACCACCAAGCACTTTTGAACAGACCCCAAATCTTCTTATTTACTTATTATTGTCATTATTGTTTTTATTATTATTATTTTCTCTGGAGTCTGAACCTTGACTATACCTTGACCAAGAAATTTGGATCTTGACAAAAAATAATTTTCTACGCCTGTGTTAAATGATTAAGGAAAGAGAAGACCTGTCCAGTACAATTTATTGAGGAGTAGTTTCTAGATGCGTTAACAAAGTTGCAGCCTAATTAAATTACACCTTCTCTCTCTTCCTCTATGGCCGGGACAAAGGGCCAGTGTAACTTTGGGACACATGCAGAGGGATCCCATCAGGAAAACAGAGAGGTAATAATAGCCTCTCTTTGCATGGCTCTCGTGCAAGCATACCATTAATGCTGCATTCTGCTCTTGGTACCAAAAAATAGTGATAAATTGAAGGGAGTTTAGAGAAGAGCCAGAGAAAAGATACAGGACTCTGAAGACAGTGAATTAAATGGAGAGACTAGAGGACCTACACAAGTCTATTGTGGCTAAGAAATGACAAAAGGCAGGGACATGATAACAACCTACATACAGTATATGACTGTATTTGATGAGCAAACTCACCAAGCAGGGAGAGGAATTATTTTGGATAGAAGAAGCGGGTGAGGACTTAAGCCTCTAGTAAGGGGGAAATTATGACAATGTGAACTGTGGAAGAGTCTGAGGAAAGTGATGGAAGCCCCAGCGGTTCTATGTGTACTATGCAGGGAACAAGAGTGCAATGCCAAGCACATGGTCTGGATGAACTAAGGTGCCTTTTTGCACATCTATGAGTTGAATCAGGGGGAAGAAGCACTCCACACCTCAAAGGGGGCATGGCTAGGCTGGGAATGGCAGAGGTGCAGCCACAATCCAAATCCCCTCTCTCTTATGCATGGGATAAAGGCTCCTCAGAGGCCAGCAGTAAAGGGATCTTGGACTGCTGCTCTAGAAAGGACTAAGGGCCACTTCTGAGCCTGCTCACATAGCACCCCAGAGGCAGTCTACCTGCATCTGTCCCTCTGCATGCAGAATGCTTCCAGTCTCTGGACAGCCACCTCACTCCTCTGGACTCTTGCTGGAAAAGCCAATGCAGAGGTTTCAAAGTGTCAGTTACCTAAGTTACCGCTGTTTGGTAGCTATAGCAATGAATGAGTCGAAGAATCAATAGGCATAATTATAATGAATACAACTGCTGGAGTTAACAAGACAATCCCGAGATTGCATTCTGGGATTTTCTACCATTGTTCCTTTAGCTGCCTATGAACGCAAGCCCTCTGGTTCATTTTATTCTCACTTGTTCCACTTCTTTCCTATCTGGACCAGTCCGCACAGGGGAGAACAGCTTCAACACAGAAAGGCTCAGGCCTGGACAGCATTAAAAATGTTTTTCACTTGCTATTAATACAAATACCCTTATATATGTTTATGTGTCTTCCATATTTCATGCACTCCATTTTACTGGACTTACAGTGGTTGTTTGGTATCAGAGGGGTAGCCGTGTTAGTCTGGATCTGTAAAAGCAGCAAAGAATCCTGTGGCACCTTATAGACTAACAGACGTTTTGGAGCATGAGCTTTCATGGGTGAATACCCACTTC
>NC_133777.1:16775416-16805378 GCF_003597395.2 Chelonoidis abingdonii
GCCCGTACCCGAGTCTTCCAAGCTGGACCCTTTCGAGGAGGAGAGAGCACATTAGACCCATACAAATACGTAGATTCACCAAAGTCTTGGTTGTAGTGATGTCACAAAAGCTGCAAAGAGACCAGACAACAGAAGTTTCAAAGGAATCCAGTCCTGTCACACAGACCTTGTTTTTACTGGTAAAAAAAAAAAATCTGTGTGTGGCGGCAGGGGGCTTATTTTGGTATAACTGATACAAATGAGCTATTCCAAGGTAAAAACACAGAGAAGACAAAGTACTTTAGTTTTACTGTGAGGTAAACTAGGTGAGATCAGCTCTACCTGGGGTTGTCCTCACCTAATTTACCTCACAATAAAACTGAAGTACGTGGTCTCCGCTGTGTTTTTACCTCAGGACAGCTCGTGCATATTAGTAACCCTGAGATAAAAAAAACACCTTTTCTTAACAGTGAAGAAAAGGCCACAGTCAGTTTTATCACTAAGTGATGATAAATTAAGTGTGATCAGCATAATTTCAGACCACTAAGCAGGTCCCCAGTATTACTGCAGGTTAGAAGCACGTCTACACTGAAAATTTTATACAGCTCGTTCACTGTTGGTCTGTCATGCAGATAGCTCCACAACAGCGGGAGCACTAACACAGACTGGCCATTTTTACTGCTTTGTGACCTGGCCCCGCTCTGGGAAGGCTCTGGTGATAGAAACACCATGTTTATGCCCTGCTTACACTGATGCTCCCACCATTGCTACCACTGATGAAGCTGCCCCATTATTACACTAGCAGCAAGAGCTCGGCCTAAAATTCTCGTAAGTCTCAGATCCACTCCAGCAGTGCTGAGAACAGTGATGCAGCACTTCCCTGGACCCTTACTCACCCCAGTCAGCCAAAACAGTTCAATACATAGTTGTCTGTTAGCCACAAGGCAGTCCTTATAACAGGTACACCTCAGCAGGGGGCCTTAGAGTAGGCATATCCAGCAACATCCCCTAGAAAACAGTGCTCTGAGGAACTCAATGCACATGCTACCACAGCAGTCCCTTCCTTTCTCGCTTTTCACTCTTTTATTATTCTCATTTCCTCAAATTAATGTTTTTTAATAAAACACATGCAAAAAGGGTTGTGTGGGGGCCAAAGGTACCCAGTGCCTACACAGGCACAGAAGGGGCTGGAGGTGGGAAAGGGCGTCAAGAGCTTCTTTCTGTCTCTGAGAGAACATCAGGTCTAGGACCAGGATAAAGATGCAGGCTCTTTTACTGACTCAGCCTACCACCCAGACTAGTGGGATCTCATCAGCTCTAGCCCAGAGATGTTTGTGGGTGTCTTTAAATCAGAGAGACTTGGAGCTGAGACAGGAAATCTCACAGCAAACCCTTCATTGTAACATGGAGTTCAGGTGGATGCTCAGGCTAAGGTTTTGGTTTTGTTGTTCTTAATAAAGGAAAATGCCAGGAAGGGGGTGTGATTTTTTTATACTAACCCAGTACATTGGGGGAGGTGTGCCAAAGTGATAGAGACTCTATTCGTTGACACTCACACATCCTAGAGCCCCTTCCCAGAGGGAACAATAAGTCCTGCATTCAGGTAACACAATTGCTTCACAAGATGGTGGTGTTCAATTCTAGCTTCAGTAAAGGACTAGGAGAAGAGGTGGGATCATGTCTCATCTCTCTGTATGCAACAGTGAGCAGATCTGTCTGGCTGTGGGAGGAGGCACACACTGCATCTTCTTCAGGTGTGGAACAGAAGCTGCCTTCCCTAAGAACCCAGGAGACACTGGGTACAAGTGCCTCCTAGAGCTTCTGCTGGGGCACTGCAGCTCTGTTCAGCCTTCCTTCCTCCCAAAAATATGCAAAGCAGGGCCACAATTTAATATTATGTTTTCATGCAAAAAGCATATTTTGATATTAATTTTAAAAGTCTGGCTACAATCAAAGACATCAATCAACTCACTAATAAAGAGAATCATCATAGCTCATTCTAGCCAGCCATGACCCCTCTAGATTTGTTAAGACTACAGCAAAAAGGATATAGACAAAGACAGTCTGGAGGAATTATTGTGTTTGTTTGGTTTTTTCTTAAAAAAAAAAGGTGTGATGTGCCAAACTGGTTCTATCCCCAGAGCATTGATCTTGCCATAGTCTGATGGTTAAATGCAGTATCAGAGATGACAGTTTATCAACGCTATTGAAGTATTCTAAGTGGAAGGTGATAATAAAGGCATTCACTATTCAGATTTCTGCACTAATCATCTTTAAATTCCATTAAGCAGCAAGGATAGACACCAAACTAGGGTTTCATTTTACAGCTTGGTTTATCACACCTTTCCCTTATCTCAGAGCGTTTGGGTTAGACATAAGGGGTAAATTATGTTTGCAGTGCTGCATAAGGGCTAATTCAAAGCCACATCCACTTTGAGAGTGTTTTGATTTGTATCACAGACAGAGAAAGGCATTCTGGGAATGTTGGAAACACTGTAGATAAGCATCTTTATAATGTGCCCAACCCCACAAGGTGCTGAACACCATGGTTCAATCATGCAGCAGAGCTTAGACAACTCAATACCTTGCTGGAGAAACTTAGGGTGGGATTTTCAAAAGCTATGTGCATTCACCGAAATCTGCTCCCACTGTAATCAATGGTAAAACTCCCATTGACTTGAATGGGACCAGAACTAGGCCAGATCTGAACACTTTTGAAAATCTCATCCTCAACATTTTGCAGGATCATGGCCTTTCAATTAATAATAAAGATCATTGTGATGTTTTCCCAAGGAAGTGTTTTACTGTCATTGTGCAGACAGGAGTGCCACTGGTTACCAGCACCGCATTTAATATTCACCACAAAAGCTGGGACCGTAGGAAAATCATCTGACTTTCAGATTCTATTACAAACTGAAAACTCAGATCATTTTCCACAAAAAAGACTCATGGACATTCACACAACTTTTGATGAACGTGGCCTGTTGTTGGTTTTGCATCAAAATTGGATAAAATTCACAGCCCACATGGCTTCAAAATGAAAACAGAACAAACTCTTTTGATTCAACTGAGGTTTGCCTTGAGATTCTGGGTTTTGTTACACCGCATTCATATTTTAAAAAATTCACAGAGCTAACTATGAAGGGAAATTGCTTCTCCAGACCCACTTATGCTGAAATGCCTGCAAGAAATCAGCCAGCGTAGAATGACTAGGAGGAGTTGGGAAATTTTAATATTGATCTTTTATTATGAGAGAGAGAGAGAATGAATTGTATATAATGGATTCTCTCTCCTGCCAGTCTACTTTGTTTATCTCAGATTTTAAGATCCTCATTGCAGGGGTAGTCTCTCCCCTTATGAATTGACTCAGCAGGGCTATGTGCTGCTGCAGAAGTCTGCTCACATGCTGTCAGTTGCAGAATTTGGGGCCTGTGTTGTGCAGCCTGATCATTGTCCTACAGAGCATAAATATATATATTGTATGGTTCTAGTGCAGTGGTCTCCAAACTTTTTTGATCGCGCACCCAATAAGTAAAAAATTTTTGAGCATGCACCCCCTGCTTCTGGCCGAACTGTCGAAGCAAAAATAAATAAATAAATAAATAAATAAAAATAAAAGCTGCTCCGACTCCTGGTCGAACTGGAGACCTCTGTTCTAGCGGACAGTTTGATAGGCATTCAGCACCACGGACAGAGACCTATTTGAAAAAAAAAATCCTCTGGTTTGAGGAATGTAATGAAGAGAGCAACAAAACATAATGGGAGACAAGACAAAATCATGCAGATAGAAGTTTAGATTATTCATCCATTACAACAAGTTAAGGAGGCCCAGTAAAATGCTTTGTGCAATGTTTTCACTGCCACTTTTTTTAAATGATGTTGCTGAGGTGCTGGTTCAAACTTATAAGGTGGGGAGAGCCTCCTGGATGAAATGCCCATTAGGAAAATTCCTTCCCCACTTCTATGTTGAATATAGTCCATATGACTAAGATTTTTTAAAAAGATGTAATTGCATGCTGGTCTCACAATGAAGTACATAGTGTGACAAAGTTCTTCCTCTGCCTTGGTGGGTCCTGCACTTTCTGGAGGATTTGCTCGCCTCAGAGGTTCACAGCAGCCCTCAGTTTGGCCACTTTTGCTAGAGGTTCAAAAGCTAACCTCAGCATGGTTACTAACCTCAGCTAACCTCAACACTGGCCAGCATGGGAGAAATGGAGAACAATCTCCGCAGTCTCTGTTGCCCCATCTAATGGGTCAGGGACAGTCTAGATCCCTTTCCAAATTAGACTTTCCCCTCTGGTGTGTCTAACAGACCAGGTCAACTCCTCCTGTGTCAGATAGGGAGTGGGGGGGTGGGGGGAACTCAGACCAGTCCTCTACACTTGGTTCCAGCCCAGGGCCCTGTGGATAGCAGCTGTCTACAACATCTCCTGTATCAGCTGCATGACAGCCTCAATTCCCTGGGCTACTTCCCATGGCCTCCCCCCAGCACCTTCTTTATCCTCACCGCAGGATCTTCCCCCTGAAGCCTGATAACACTTGTACTCCTCCGTCCTCCAGGAGCACATCCTCTCACTCCCTGTTCCATGTGTGCCCCCCACTAACTGATGAGAGGTCCTTTTTAAACCAGGTGTCCTGATTAGCCTGCCATAATTGATTCTAATAACTTCTTAATTGGCTCCAGGTGTCTTAATTAGCTTGCCTGTCTTAATTGGTTCTAGCAGGATCCTGATGATTCCAGGGCAGTCCCTGCTCTAGTCACTCAGGGAACAGAAAACTATTCATCCAGTGGCCAGTATACTTGCCTTCTACCAGACTCCTGAATCCAACTGGTCTGGGTCTGTCACAATAGATTAAAGCAATTTTTTATTCTTTTTTTAGCCCTCCAATGCATTATAATACATGCTGTGTAGCTTTAAATGTTTCAGGTGATAAAAAGGTTAACTGGTGAATGAATGCAGTAAAACTCCTCATTCGCATTTTGCAAGTTCTTTAGATGGTCATGAGCGGCTAATATATAAAACTTATAGCACACCTTTATATCTTTGTGATTTTCTGGAAGACAAACATGCAAATTCCTTCTATTTTATATTCAAAAAGCTTCCAACATACCATGCATCCCTTTCTCTACTGTGCTTAGTGAATGTCTTCATGCATTCCTTCCACACATGTATTTCCTGCCAGGCATCCCTCCACAACTAGCTAGCCATATATTTCATCCATAACTATAATGCGCCCACAATGCATCTGCTACTGCCCATCGTGCATTCTCTTTACATCCAAGTGTACGAGTTAGAGTTGGTCCATCAGCAAGTTCATGGTCTACAAAGACAAATACAGGTCCTTTTCCTGATGAACAACTGCTTATCTCAGTGAAAATTAAATTAATGACTAATATTTCGTCTCAAGGGCTATCTGGCCAGCCTCTATGTACCAAAAAAAAGTTCAGGAAAACTTTCACGATTCTTTTAAGAAAGAGTGAAGGTGTTTTCAGAATCTTATTTTGAGAAGTGATGTGTAATCAGAAGTCCCATGAGCAACAACCATTCTGTCCTGGCTGCAAGATCATTTAGGAAACAGTTATCCTGCCACAACGTAAGCTACTTGGAAATTTATATGGAATTCAGTGTCAAAATGCTGAACTCTCAAGCGCGGTGCTTGCTCTCTGACTTTCAAAAGTGGCAGTATTTTGGGTGCCCATTTTGAAACATCTAAAGGCACTGATATTTAGAGGGTAAGTGCTCCACTCTTTCCACAACCATTAGGCTCCTTTAAGAAAGGTGCCTCAAAAAGTGTAGCTGAACCAATATGGCAGCGTCTAGTTACCTTTACTCATGGGGCTTTACTCTGAGGATTTTGAGTAGGATGAGCGGTTGCTCCCCATGCAACTAGCTACTCACTAGGGGCGCTGCCTTGAGTTTTTAGGGGTACTGCCCTTTGAAAGTTACATAGACACTGAAGCCTATAGTAAGGATCACTGCTAAAAACTGATCCATGACAACTTTAAAGTAACCATATAGTTTCCAGTACAATTTTGTTTGCCTCTTAGTTAAAGACCATGGGAAAGTTCTCACTGCCACTGTAAATAGATGCAACTGCACTAAAGTCAAGATCAGCACACACTGAAGTTGTGCAAGTATTGAATTTGGTCCTAACTCTCCTAGGCAACCAGTTTTTGTTGCCCTAGAGTTGGTCCTTTTATCCTGTCTCTCATACATTTTATAGTGTTTGATTATAGATGAAAGAAGCTGTGTTTTCAGTGCTCTAGGAAAACAGGAGCAAACAAATCTGCATACTCTCAGTGAAATGCACATGTTGACATCCAGGTCACAAATTCAGGTCACGTTGCCCTTGGGAACGTGAAACACCGCATACAGGTCTTTTGTTCCATAACGAAAATGCAGCTCTAGAGCACTTGGAACCACAAGTACATAACAAACCAGGCCAACAACAAGAGTCCAAGAGCCATGTGCTATATTTACAGCACTGACTACATTTTAAATAATACAAAGGTGATATAGGCTGATGCAGGTGCTAATTATAATGTAATAAAGTACAAAGGAAAATGGAAATCAATCATCAATAGAAAAATGTCTCTGTCAACACTGTCTTAGAAATAATGAGCTATGTAGCCTCATTGATGAATGGATGCATTGATTACTGATTAATTCCTCAGACAACATTGGTTAAAGATTTGGTCCCCTGAGGGCTTCAGCATCAGGATTATTATTAGTATTAAGAAACCTTAGGAACACATGAGGAACAGTTCCAGTTTTTTACTAGTTCTTTTATTAACAAATTCATTAACCAAATAAACATCCCACAAATACTAAATTACAATAGCAGATAAAGAGATAGTGAAAGTAGGGCCTAAATTCAGCCAGAGCATGTCCAGAGCAGAGCTCCAGTAGATATTTTTAAATCTGGAGGACAGAAGCCCCAGACCTTGGTGCTCTCCATGGGGCAGAAGACCTGAGTCCTGGCACCCCCAGTGGGGCAGAAGATCTGAGCCTCAGCACTCCCATCAGGCCAGAAAACCCAAGCCCCAGAGCCATGGGAAATACTCTGCTAGAATCATGGAATTGCAGGACTGGAAGGGACCTCAAGAGCCTGCATGCAGCTTCAGAGTGGCGGGGAACCACACCGCCTCGCTACTTCCTTTCAGTTGTGTCAGGGAACCAGCCTGGCCATGGGGGTCTCGCACCATGGCAGCAGTAAAGGCAAAATAAAACAGTTACTCATGCCCGGTTGGCGGACAGGAGCGAGTCCTGGGCTCCAGTCCTCCGACAGGAGCTGAGCAACTGCTGTATAATGAGCAGGCCCCGGCCTTGGGTCAGGGTAGGGCAACAAAGAGTCAGTGGCTCAGGCCCTCAGGCAGGGGCTGAGCAAACAGTTAGACAACAGGCTCAGGCTCCTGGCTCCAAAGGCCTGTGAGAAGGGGAGACTGCCACACACAAGTTGGGTGGCAGGGAGGACGCAGGCCCTCCCACTCCACTGCATCCCAGCCTGGAGCCCTAGCAATAGTAGACGACCCACTGCTGTGTCAGTGGGGATCCTGGCTGCAACATACTGACACAGGCTCTGGCAGTGCTGCAGCCAGACTCGGGTTGGCTGCCCCTGGGCTACTTCTTAACTCCCCCTCTAGAGGTACCTGGGTCTGGATGGTGTCCTACAAGGGGTCAAGCACCATGGGCTCCTCAGGGTAACTGGCGAGCAGTAAGCTTGGCAGCTCCTCTGGGTAACTTGCAAGAGGCAGGCTTGACAGTTCCTCTGGGCTCTGGTCAGCATCAGTCATCAGCTGGTCTGGCCAGTCTTCAGGTCGGCCACCAACTGCCGGGGTCTCCCAACCAGGAGCTAGGCCACAGGCATCTGGCTTCTCCGGAGACAGTTCCTCTGGTGAGCTCTGGGTTTGGGCTTTTATACTTCCTGTCCTGTGCCTTGACCTCTAGGGGGCAGGCACAGGATTCACTGGCTCCGCCCACTTTGGTGTCCAGAGAGGCTCGTCCCTCTCCAGGGTGGCGGGGAACCACACTGCCTCGCTACAGGAAGTTATATGGCCATCTCCCATTACTAATCAATGGCAATTAGACATCTACCTCCCATTTTTATCTTTGGAAAATCTCTATCTTTGTATGCAATGGGAATTTTCCTCATTCCTGCAGTTGATGGTCAGGCACCATTTGGTTGCACTAGTGTAAACATCTAGTGTTGACAAAGAAAGCCATGATTCACATGGGTTGACTTTACTGGCCATCAATTGCTGGAATTGGGGCAAATTCCCTATACAGATGAGGTTATCTAAGAGAGGATGGTCCAGCGGTTAGGGTACCAGCCCGGACCTCTGGAGATCCAAGTTCCCTGCTTTGCCAGAGACTTTCTGTGTGACCTTGGGCAAATCACTTAGTCCCTCTGTGCCTTAGTTCCCCATTCTGTATACACTACCTCCTCCACCAGAACTGTACTAACGGTGAATTGCAGCTACAAAGTTTGCTAGTGTAACAAACTCATGGATCTGGAGGAAAGCAGGCTTAGGTGCTTCCATTTTGGAAAAGTCTGGCAGCACCACACATACTTTTCAAACTCACTAAACTGAATTTGAAAATTTTCCATTCCCTCTGTGGTTCAACAATACCACATAATCTCTTAAACCTCTTCTCCCCTTAATTGTTTTTAATTAGATCCACCTAATAGAGATTTGCAAACACATTGGTAATTAATTTGAATGAATAATTGGAATGCAAATGGCTTAGCTGTACTCCTTCTCAGTGTCCCTTTCGGAACTCTTGTGCCACTCCTTATCACAATCATTCCCGTCTGTGCTTTCTCACTTCAGAATTCCTCACAAGTGTAATGTTTAGATCAACCACATGCTACATGGAGAGCAAATATCTAAGTCCAAACCAGGGTAATCAGATGATGGAAAGCATGGTAGATATTTTTAAATATTCATTTGCTTTTACAAATGTTTCTACATCTAGAAAATTCTTCTCCCCTTTTAAACCTCAATCCTATTTTTAACTACGTATCTGTTGCCTAAATGAAGTTATCAGTTTATTATCTAGTAGATCCAAAATCCATTGAACTCAATGGGAATTTTTCCACAGACTACACCAGGCTTTGGATTAGGCCCACAGCGATAAATCCACAGAAAAAATTAGAATAATTTATCCTAAAACATTCTGCAGAGCCAAATAATGGAGATACAACTAAAGCATACAGAGATCAATAAACACAAAAGAGTCATATCAACTCAGAAGCTAAAGCCGGTGCAATTAACTTGTGTATTTCACTGGGAGCCTATGACACCAATGCTCTGGAATCTGCACTGGCTACCTGTTAGTCTCTGAGCAGAATTTAATTTATAAAATCCCAAATGTCTTGAGATGTACCTACCCGAGAGATCCTTCTTTCACAAATATTGTGGTATTGACAAAAAGCCATTTTCAACAGAAAATTTTTGACCATCTCTAGTGTCTCTCAGGATACAATGGAAAATGGTCTTGAGCTTGGTAAGAAATCAATTCAATTTTACAGGGCAAGAGCCAGAGACAAGGACCACTTTCCATGGGTGTACCTGGCTATTGGCCACATGCAAATGTTGGCTTTGTAAGGCTTGGTCAATGAGGAGGCTTACAGAGCATAAGCAGCCATGGGATTGCCTAATAATTACACATATATAGATGTAAAAAGAGCACAATTAACTGCAGCTAACATTGATGTTTGCTTCTAACCACGATATTTGCTAACCATCCGTCCATTTATATATATGGCATAAAACCGCTTACTGAATGTTTCAGCTAATACCACCCAGTTTTGACTTTCCCCACTGGTTTCTGCCTCATTACATGCATGCACATGCACACACACACACACACAGAATTTGGGAAGGTTCTAGGGCAGGGGTCGGCCAGCACATCCCTCGGCCTGTGCCGCTTCCTGCAGCCCCTAGTGGGAGCTATGATCAGCCAAACCTGTGGACGCGGCAGGTAAACAAACTGGCCTGGCTTGCCAGGGTGCTTACCCTGGTGAGCCACGTGACAGAGGTTGGCTACCCCTGCTCTAGGACAATCTACACAGATGGCATGTAGCTCTGGAGATCTGCTCTTTTCAGTGGAATGCCATCATGCCAGGAAAGCCAACGTGTGATGCAAAAGCTATCGTCAGGCCTTTAGAGACATGAATGATGTCAAAGATGAGATGGGTACAGTTCAGATTTGCTCGTATCATACAGCCTTTAGAGATTAATTCTCTAGAGGATGCACCCAGATAATATTCTGGCACTGGTCAGTAAGATAAGACTTGGCCTTGTTGTAAAATAGCACGCAGCTTTGAGCTAATAAAACTAGCTGCTGATCCTAAAGGGTTAGTGGCTAATCTAGTAAAATTAATTTTATCCTCAGATCCCTTTCTGTTGTCACTTATCAAGAAAAAATAAAGTTAAGCTCTGTAAAATGGGCAGCAATAATTGCATTTCCTTAAGGATGTGTCTGGCATGAGGTCCCTATCTGTTCCATGAAGTACGTGACCACGATACTGTCATTTTGACAGCAACAATATATGTAGCACATTAATCTTAGAAGTTAAAAAGCATAAATCTCTGTTACACACACTGCCATTGATTAGGAATTACATTACCACAACACACAGAAGCCTTTTAATTTTTTTTCCTGCAAAATGAATAAGTGGGGTCTGTTCAGCTGAATTTTTTCCAGGCTGCTGTGATAAAGGGCAAAACAGTTTCATGGCTATGCATCATTGTTTTCAAATAAACTCCTATCTAGCAAGCCTCTGGCAGGTGGGGGCTGGGCAGAGGGGAAATTGAGTTGAACTGTTTAAAGTCTTTTTTCGGAAATATCAAGTGATTGGTGGCTCCTTTCTGCTCAGGCAGGTACAAGTCAAAGTCCTGATCCTGCAACCACTGAGCCATGTTCTTGACTTTACTCAGAACCGTAATCGACTGGGACTATTCACATGAGAAAGTTAAGCATGTTCACAGCTTCAGACTTTAATTTACTTAGCAACACAGTTTCAATGCTTCCAACTATTGAACGGTTAATATTTAAGATTAATCAGTTTCGTTCTCCAATTAATCAACTTTTTAACACAATGTAGATAATTACGTCTCATTACAGTAGAATCATATTAATGGTTGGAAGGCCCCCTGCTAACTACTGAATTTTGCCATTTAAGCCTTGCTCCAGCAAAACACTTAAGCATATGCTGAATTTGAAGGGTATGAGCAGCACCGCTGAAGTTAGTGGAACCACTGACATGCTTACAGCTCAATGCAGGCTTAAGTGTTTTTCTGGAGTGAGGCTTTAGTGAGTGAACAAACAGTAAAGCAAGGATAATACCTCAAGCACGGCCCAACCCAGTTCCTACTGAAAAGGCTCCCATTGATTTCAGTGGGATTTGGATCAGGGCCCAAATCCACATTGTTCCTTAATTTGGCAAGCACAGTTTAGTTTTAATTATTTGTTATAAAATGTGACTAAATAGCATTCAGCTATTTAACCTTTGCTGGGAAGTAGAGAGACACAGCTGGATTTTGCATACAAAATATGAGGTGTGAGAGTTCACAGGGTTATACCGTAGAGAATAAAGAGCATGTTAGCATGTATTTCCTACTTAGACTTCTAAGAGTAAATCAGAAATTAGAGTAAATCAGAATAGGCTAAATATAAATGACCTATTAATGATATAGGGCAAAGTGGTCATTACACCAGCATTCAGATATTTTCTGTGATCTATGTGTTTTTTTTCATTTTAATGAGTTTCCATGAACTCTGCCACTTTCATCATTGATCTTATTTTGTGCATGTCTAGAGACTTTTCCCTCCCCAACTTTTCCCTGTTTTAAACTATAGTTAGTTAAAATCAACCAGCTCATCAGAGTTTAGATATGAGTGCTTCATCCAGTAATAATTAAACATCACATATGTTCTCTTTTAGTGCTTGTTTAGAACTAGAAGATCAAATGGTTTTCTGGGACTTTGATCTTGACACTTCCCATGGAAAAATACAGATAGAGCAGTTCAATGGATCTTAGTCACAACTTCTTAGGGATGATGTTGATTGGATGCAGTTTCCATTTAATATGCTCAAGACACAGAAACAAAGTTATTTTTTACAGTGACTAAATCCCAAGTGGGACATGCACTGAAATCGGAATATATTGTTATGTAATCTACAGTAAGTGGAAATCCTGGCGGCTGAAAAGTCAAGGACTCCCTGGAAGTCAAAAAAATTAGAATTGGAAAAGACCCAATAGGTCATCCAAAGCCATCTCCTTGCCAATGCAGGATTCTTCCCAACTGTATGTAGGCTAATATTTTGTCCAAACTCATTTTAGAAGTGCCAAATGATCCAAGGAAGGGCACAGTGGTAACACAATGACTAGCAGCCAGATACCTGGGCATGAAGAAATAAGTATGGGAAATCTTTTCAATGGAAAAAATGACAGTCTTATATCAGCATCAAGTTGATTTTATGATACGAGTACTATTTTTGGAATTTGAACCAAATAATTACACAGAGCATGATAATAGATTGGGCCAAGCACAAATGTGTTCTTAAAAATACGGATTATGACTGAGATTTGTTAAAACTTGTATGGAAAGTTCATGTACATTACTAACGATCCAATAAATATAAGTGCCATGTGATGAGGTTTCCGCCATTTCCCTTGAGAGAACATTTCACAACTTACTTCATCTCACTACAAGGTTATGCTGATATTTAGCCTAAACTCTTCATTTCAGTGATATTTCCTCCCCTCCCTCCACATGTTTTTATCCTAAATAATTTCTTAGTCTAGGCTAGGTCGTAGAAGTCCTCATGTGTGAAATTAAGCACTGCCTAGAAAGCCAGGGAGAACAAGGTCCTGTGCATTTCATGTCCAGTGGCCTCATTAAACAATCCCCTTTATTTTCATTACAGCCAAGTCCTGTCTCTTGTCTACCATGAGGGACTTTACATAGACATCAGGAGCTAATTTTGGGCTATGTTAGCTCTCAAATTAGGCAGTAAACCAAAATCAATCCAAGAGGAACTGGAATACAATCATTTGCCAGAGTGAAACAGATCATATAAGATCAATAGTATAGATTCCCACACAAGGGAAAATTACTGTCTGAAGGTGGAAACACATTAGACATTATTGTGAGGAAGGGGAAAAAAAACCTTCAACCAACCGCTGTGGGATGCCAGAACCTGAAGAAATTGCTCTTAAAAAGAACAGAAAAATAGGAAAAACTGGGTGTGGGGAAAAAGGATACAGGGAAAAGAACAAAACAAACACGAAAAACCCAGATGTTCTTTGTATTAGGAAGATTAGGACCCATAATTCCCCACAGGTCAGCTCCATCTGAGATAACAAGCGGTGAAAGCTGTAGCATAAAAAGAGCTCAGACATTCTTCTCACCAGGTCATCTAACCCTACTTCAACAAAGTACTTAAGCACATTCTTAGTTTTAAACATGAATAGTCCCATTGATTTCCATGTGGCTTAGAATTGTTAAGCATCTGTCTAAGTGCTTCAATAAGAGCCAGAGTGCCCGGCACCTTGTACATAATATCAGAGACGGCTTTAGGAATTTTGCCGCCCCAAGCATGGCAGGTAGGCTGCCTTCGGCAGCTTGCCTGCGGATGGTCCGCCAGTCGCACGGCTTCGGCGGACCACCCGCAGGCATGCCTCGGGGCGCCGGCAGAGCACATCCCACGGCGTGCCACCCCAAGCACACACTTGGTGTGCTGGGGCCTGGAGCCGCCCCTGCCTAATATATATGGGCCTGGTCCAAGGCCCATTTAAGTCAATGGAAAGACTCACATTGACTTGAGTGGACTTTGAATCAGAGTATAAGACCCCTTTCAGCAAGATTCCCAAGAACATGCCTTACTTTCAGCATCCCAGAGTAATCCTATTGAAGTAGGACTACTGGCATGCTTAAATCACATGCTTGGGAACTTTGCTGCATCAAGGCCCAAGTCAATGGGCTTAATCTAACTCTCGTCACATGTACAGGTGTCAAAGGCAGAAAAAAACTTGATAAAGTTCTCACCACCTTTAAAATATACTTCAGAAAAGTGCACAGAATAAGTCATGTACAAGCATGAGGCTTTTTTGGGCGGGGGGGAGGGCAGGGGGAAGCCTCCATTTTAATACAGCATTTCCCTCAATAGAACATGATATTTAAAGTATGCTTTAATAACCTAATCTCTGCAGAAAGATATGGGTGATAGGTTGTAAAAACAGAAGACAGACAATGTTTTTGCTGGTGTTCTGAATCCTGGATATACACTTTCAAAAAACAAATCTTCACATCAACTTATTAATTGTTTAGATAAAGAGGCAGATATTTTATACCAATGTTTCTTGAACTTGCTGTACTTTAGAATGGGCTTGGTGATATTACATAGAGAAACCAGGTAGCAATAAAACTTCCTTGGAAAACAAAACCTCTTCTAGAAATACTCTGAGCTTTTGTGAAGTTGGATGGAAAGATTAAAATGACCTGAAGGCAACTTTTGGAGAGGAATAGGCCTTCTTTCTGTTGGCAGGAGCATTGCCTTTCAGTGGTTATCATGGCCAGACAGCACAGATCCCTTCCCAGTCTCTGCAAGGACACTTCCCACTGATTTGGACCTTGGCATATCCAGCTTCAATCTGTGAATATGTATATCATTTCTCCATGGCAGTTCTCTATGAAATTTACAGCTCTTTGGAGACAGGATGAAACAGCCTTAGGATTTGTGAGCTTCTGTTGGCAGGTTTGATGTGTTTAATTCTTTTTAAAACTGGCATGCTAGCTAGAGTCACTAATGCAGGAAATGGCCTTGACAGCAGCTGCTTCATTTTGGATGGATAATAAGACTACGGGAAAGACCCGTAGATGTAAGCCAAACACACTTGTGAAAGCTATTCACACCTGGACCAAACTAGAACATACGGAGAATTATTTGCTGCCAATCAAAAAGAAAGACAAAGAGCTTGATCCAAATCCCATTGAAGTCAATGGCATAACTCCCATATTGACCAGTAGCTCCAGATATTATCCAGGAATGCACAGTCAGGTGCTGTGCAAGCTTCTCCACCCACAGCTCCATCCTTACTCCCTATCTCCAGCTGCTCTGCTATTCCAGTGCAGGACCCATTTAGAACTGAGACTACCATTTCAAACTGGGGAAGGAGTTTAATGTTAGCAATTTAAAGGGCTGCTCCAGACAAAGTTAAAACAACTAAACCTATTTTACTGTTGACTGACAGCATGGAAAGATTTGAATCTAGGTCTCTGCAATTTAAATGGCCACTGTGTCACTTAGATTCTTTGCCAGCCATCTTGGATGAACCTTTCAGTTCCATTTTGGAGAGCCTTCTTGAGCCTAGAAATAAAAGCTGGAATCAAATGTGTCAATACACTCAAATATGAATACAGTAGGGATGCCAGCAAAAATACGTGTAGGATTTCAGAAATTCAGTACTAGAGGAACAGGTTGGCTTATAGGATTGATAGTGGGATATAGAGCCTTTCCCCTCTAGGTCACTAGTTTGAATGTGGTCCATGTTGATAATGACCCAAAATCTTATAATGACATGGCTGTTCTGGACTCTGTGCAAAATAAACTGCTGGATTAAATCCTGCTGCCAAATAGCCTGGCATCCACATCACAAAAGTTACCATTATAATAGGTTCTGACTGACAGCCTTGTTGACATTCTCAGTAGAGAGTCCAACAACTGCATTCACATTTCTAGAGATGGTCCCTCCAGGCCAGTGTTGAGGCACCATGGTGGAGCAGGGAAGCTGGCCCTAGTGCTCTCCATGCTGTGCCTATTCTGATATAAAAACATATTTGGTCTTCAGAAGAGTCAAGCTGGTACCTTTCTCAAGTGTCACATTCACTTACACATTCATCTAGCTAAGGTTTATTTTTACATTTGAGCACTCATCATGGAGAACAACTCTGCAATTTAAGAGAGGAGCTGTATTCTCCAGTCTAGGTTTGCATGCAGGCAGATTATTAATTAAGTTAAAAGAGCAGAAACCAAAAAAATATTAAACATCTGGCAGTTATTTAACTACTTTCCAGTAATTCATTAGGGATAGCCAGCTTTTCACCGTATCAGCCTTTGAAGATCAGGGGACCAGCTTGTCTTGAGCAATAGCTGTAACAAGCTGTATCCAAAAGAGCCCATTCTTCCTGCTTTTGTCTCTCCTACTATCCTGCTTTCTTATATGTCCATATTAAGAATCATAATTTTTAAGAGTAATTGAAAAAAAATTGATAAAATGCAGAAATTGGAGAAGAAGAGAAGTGGAGGCTGTGTGGTATTTGGCTTTGAAGCAGAGATGCACTGACCCAAGAAACAGACAGTACCCAACCCTCAACTATGCCAACATAAATCTATAGTATGAAATGAAAGAGGTTGCCTGGTTGTGCCTGAGGACAACATTTGTTCCTATGTGGACTAAGGTCTTGATTAAGTCAATGGGGCTATTCACTTGCTTAGAGTTAAGCACAATCTTAAGTGCTTTGCTGAGTCAGTGACTGAGTTCTGATTTATTGCATTAATTCAAGTAGAAGTGTGCGACAGTGCAGGATGCAAACACAGCCAGTATAAAACTTGAGTGTAGTAAATTCTCCCCAAGCAAACCCATCTAACACCAATGAACCGTACTTTTACTCTGTATGTCTAAGTAATATCTGTTATTTCACACTGCATTACCTCAAAAATATTAAGAGGTGTCACAGACCCTGTTTTCTATGTTCTGCTATTGGTATGCATTTATTGTTATACTCAGATTGTGCCAAAGTACTCACCGTACTTATTTAGTGCTCGTGTCACAATATTTGCCTTTAGCATCCTAACCTGTCTTCGGTTTCACTGTTTGCTGCTCCTGTCTTTCTGGCTGTCTTGTTATGCATTAGTCTGTTTGAGCACAGTCTGTTAGCTCATCATGTTGTTCAGCGCCATCTCTTTGCAGAGCTCAGCCTCCAGAGATTTATACATATGTTTTATACTGTTGCCTTTGTTCATATTGCGTCTCTTTTTAGCGTTCAGTGGTGGCGGCCTTGTGACTGGCTGGGACTCATCAACAATCAGATCTCTTCACCTACATCTATCTGCTACTCCTGATTTGCACCAACCAGAATCCAACCCAAAGATTCTAACTCTGAGCCAAGCAAAAAAATGCATCTTCAAATCCTAGGACCTACTAAAGATGCAGTTCTAGTGGGAGGGAGGGAGTCTCTAAAACTATGTGGGGACTGGTGTCTTGGAGGTAATTTGGCATGCCTCCTTCATCAAGGATGGTAGGCCTTCTATAGCAGATAAACATGAATTTTATGCAGCACTTGAATGTCACTTACACCCTCAAAATAGGGCTCAAGTGATGTATAGGCCTCATGCTGACCTTCTACACAGGGATGAATTTCACCCTCAGTTTCCTGCTAGCATCTTATTCCTTAGGGCTGGGATTTTCAAGGGAGCCTACAGGAGGGAGGTTCCAAAATACCTATTAAAATTCAATGGGATTTGGACTCCTAACACCCCTAGACCTCTTCGCAAGTCCCACCCAAGCATCTTAGGTTTTCATCCAAATGTTATTTTGTTTACATTTTCTGCAATCATACAAATGGAGCTTTATTTACAGTTCAAACTACCAGCTATGATCAAATACAGCAGGAGGGTGGTGGGGACACACTGGGCCTGGTGTTTCCATTGTAACTATATTATTTAGCACTGTTTGTCTTCCCTGCTTCCTAGAAATCAGAGGCAGGAAAGATTTAACAGGTTATCTGAACTCGGTCCCCTTGCAGGATGGCTAACTAAGGTAGACAGAGATGGACAGAATTTCTCCCTAGGTTTTGTGTTCTGTCTCTGCACATTTACCATCCATAAAGGTATTCAGATTCATGTGCTCTTCCACTTCACTGAGCAATGAGATAAGAGTGCTGGTCAGTGTCAAGTGCTCCTGAATAAAAAACACAGTTGGCATTGGTATTGCTGAGGCTGGTAAAGAAGAATTTGTTCACTTGGCAGATGTATTATCAATCAGCACAGGTCAAGCACTGAAAAGTACATTTTCAAAGGGGAATGCTTTTATTTTTCAAACCCTTATTATTTCTCCACACATAGAGCCAACCAGAGGATCCCATCAAGAGTCTTCAAATGCTTCCAAGAGGTTCATCAGCAATGTTCTTTGCTATTTGCTTTTGAAAGAAGAGTAATAATTGAAGCTTTCCTCTCAGAGATGCACAGACCCTTAGGAGGACAGTGGCAGCTGTAAAAGGCACCTTGTCAGAGATGGAAAGTCTGCTGAGCGCCAACATTCACAGCCCTTCAAGTGCAGAGTTTCCTCGGGGCAACAGAAGAAGTAATCAGTTTGGCTTCTCACAGATTGGAGAGGAGTGTGATTCTGTTTCTCAATCTCCTTACAGACCTCAATGGCAGGAGTGAGGATTTGTGGAAGGGTTGCTGTAGGGGGTGTGAACATGGGGAGAATAAGGTTGCCACAACAAGCTGAGTAAGAAAGTCAGACCACCCATCTGAGCTGAACCACCCACCTACACGCGAAGCATCCATGCGGAGTAAAGACACCTCTGGGAATTCTCCTCTTCCACTGCTATTCTAATTCAAATAAGCCTAGATGTTCTGCCCCTCTCTGGCACGTGGATCTTGGAGCATAGGCACGGAGGGGGCAAAACAGAGTTATGTGAAGTGGAACGGATCCTAAAGCTAAAGAACGCAAGGACCCCTGTCTCCATGACATGTTTTCACCTGCCCCTCCCCCACCACTGCCATGACATGAGCTCCTGAAGCAAGTTTGGGGGTAAGGGAAGATGGAAGAGTTTGGGAATAGCCACTTATATGACACATTCCTCTCAAGTCCCTGCAAATTTCCCAGTGGAAATACATGCCAGGGGACCTAAGTAACAGTCCTATTTAAAGCCAAACCAGATGAGAAACATGTTCCCACTGATTTGCCTTGGTTTTCATCCAAACACTGTTCTAGGAGTTTGCTTTGTAGTTCCACCCTGACCCTCTTGCCTGGGAGCAAGTACGGTCAGTATAGTACACAAGCAGGTTTGCAATTTTTATTACCAGCCACAATTTGGCAAAATCATCCCTATTCAGCGAAGTGCTTAAACACGCATTTCAGTATTTTGCTGGTTTAGGGCCATTTTCAGGAAGAGTTACAAACCTGCATTTTAACAAAGCACATTTGAGAACCTACCCACAAATGACACCTCTGAATGGTAACAAACTTTTGGTTTCTAATTTGCTGGATGACTTAATTCTCTCAGCAATCTGAGCAGAAGATTTCTCCTGTCTGGTTTATATCAATTATATGAAATCAATGAGAGCTATGTGAACACTCCCAGCCAAGATTTTCAGTTATTAAGTGATTTTGGGTGCCTCACATAAGGCACCAAAAGGAGCTCAATTTTCAGAAAGTGCTGAGTGTCCACTCTCAGAAAATCAGGCCCCTTTAAAAAGTGTCTCAAATTGAAGGTCCCCAAAACTGAGAAACCCAGAATTGCTAGTGACTTGAAAAGATAAATATATACATATAAATTTTGACTGTGAGTGTTCACATAGGATTTATAAACTTATAAATATATATATATATATAAACTTTAAATTATATATATAAACTTAAAATTAGTTTGGCCAAACTAGTAAACCCGATACCTCAGGGTTGGATACAGCCAATTAGAATGCCTGTATGTGGGCTGTAATCTACTCAAGCAGTCCTTCAAAGGATTTGACCTGTTAGCATTTCAAAAGCACAGGAGGTTTGTGCATAATTCATTACATTTTCCATTCAAGATCATCTTTGTTAATGCATTAAATTTAAAAATAAAGCAGAGCTCTACATAAGGCTAGTGTCATATCTGTTTTAAATTCTATCAGTCAGAATTTTCAAAGATCCCACCTTCAACTAACAGTTTACCTGAAAGCAGCCAGCGCTGAAATAAAACTTTCTGGACAACTGAGTGTTCTGCCTATAAAAAATAATTCTTGATTCAGACTTCACAAACCTAATGCCCTTTTCTTCTTTTTGAAAAGAGAATTCTGCTCACTAACTTCTTTCTAACTTCCTCCATTCCCTCCCTGAGTTTAGTTTTCTGTACATCCACACTCTGTTCTGCCAAAAAGATCTGACACTATTAACTACAACAGAACCTTTAAAAACCAAAAATGTCAGTTTCATCAAATAAATTCAACATATTAACAATTCAATTTGACTCAAGTATTTTACATGCTGCCTACTAATGTTGTTAGCAAGTGGGAATTCACTAGCCCAATTTCATACCAAATGATCATTCCTGCATTGGTAGAATTGTATCTGGGATCGATCTCCAGGAAGCTCATTATAAACCAGCGTCTCAGGAGGACATCCTCAATTTTTGTTCTGATATTTTCCATGTTGTGTCTAGTGCTAAAGTGAGCTGTTCACCAGAGATATGAATTCCTGAACAAATTCTACTGAGTTCACTTGGAAAAGGTCAGACATTCATTACCTGTTCGCTTCCTAAGAGCTCAAGATGGAACAACAATGCCAAGTGCTGCAATATATATTTCTGCTTGGAAGGTCAATAGTTTTATTTGTATCTAATTCCACCAAGAGGAGACGTTGGGAACCCAGAACAAATCTGCAGCGAGCACTTATTACCTCTCCCACTTAAGTTTATTTAAACTCTCTCCAGATTTGGCAGAAAACGGACAGATTGTGTACTTGTTCTTCAGGCAGGTTTTTACCCATCTAGTAATTATCTATTCAGGGCTTTTCTATGTTGTGTTTGTCAGAGTTCTCCAGCTGAGTCAAGTGGAACTGCATCAGTACTTGGATAGGAGATTTCCAAGTAATGTGCTGGTGCTTCAGGAAGTGGTGTGGCAGTCTTTCCTCCAAATCTGAACTGAACTATGGCCCCAATATGGTGGTCCTCTGTTGCCATCTTTTAAAGAAGGTCTCAATTGACTTGAAGAGCCTATGGTGCTTTTCATAAGAGTAGAGGTGTTGACCCTAGTGTCCTGCACAAATTCCAACACTGGCTGTCAGTCTACTAACCTGAATTCCCTCTGCAGTTTAAACTGGATATACAAATTTTCTTCACTTCCTTCCCCAAATTGTTGTGTTGTTGCTGAGTGCTTTTAAACAATTGTTATGTTCCATTCCAAATGTAGCTGCATTGCGGTGGTAGGTGAAATATCTTTATTCACAATTATCATTCTTCCAGAAGCCATTCTTGTATGACCATTGTATCTATATACATTCATTTTATCTCTAGCTATAACTCTAACAGTGGTATGCTGATTTTACTCAAGATAAAGAATTACCTCAACATCTAGAGTATTTCATGGTATTTCCTTATACTTACTATAGGCTATGCTTTGAATAATACAAATATTGAGGTCAGCACCAAGAAATATTTAGTTATCCAAGGCAATCAGCAAATTAAGACTCACTACCCAATGTCTATGGGGAAGGCACTGTTGATTATATAGTCTATTTACAATAGTTTGTTGCCATAAAGGTGGAGGAACCAGAAGAACAAGCTAAAGCCAGGAAGTATGTACAAGCAAACATAATAGATATGGGTAACAGATTGTTCTACCAGGAGAAAAACTGACCTGCCAACCAGAGCTGCACAGGATAAGTCTCAGAGTTTGCTAAGAACAACCTGAGTCCTGGCACTCCTGACCGCTGAGTGGCTACTCAGAAAAATCATGAGTTACACAATTTTTGAAAAGTATCAGAGGGGTAGCCGTGTTAGTCTGGATCTGTAAAAGCAGCAAAGAGTCCCGTGGCACCTTATAGACTAACAGATGTACCGGAGCATGAGCTTTCGTGGGTAAATACTCACTTCGTCGGATGCACGTAGTGCCATCCTGCAGCAAAAAAACTTCAGGACCAGACTTCAAAGAGAAACTGCTGAGCTTCAGTTCATCTGCAAATTTGACACCATCAGCTCAGGATTAAACAAAGACTGCGAATGGCTAGCCAACTACAAAAGCAGTTTCTCCTCCCTTGGTATTCACACTTCAACTGCTAGAAGAGGGCCTCATCCTTCCTGATTGAACTAACCTCGTTATCACTAGCATGACTCACTCTTGCTTGCATATTTATACCTGCCTGTGAAAATTTCCACTACATGCGTCCGACGAAGTGGGTATTCACCCACAAAATCTTTGAAAAGAAATCCACCTAAACATTATGAATATACTGTCCACAGAAGATCTAGCAAGCTACTTGTTAAATAAAATTATAATGAGCAATAAAGAAGCAAGAAGAGTATTTGAAAAGTGCCCTCTCTCAATAAATTGTGTTTTCTTACTGCTGATACGTTACAAGGAAAGGGGTATTATAAGCCACTTTGGCTATTGCCAACAATGTCCTTTGAGTGCATTTGTAGAGATCCTGTTGCCAAGTAACAAACATACCACTGGAAAGGCATAATTCTACAAACACTAATGTTCTTCAACTTCTTTGTTGACAATTGAAACACATTATGTAGGACTTGTTTCATCCAATCCAACCTTTAAATGGGGTCTCAGAGTGCAGCACAGAATAATTAATGATTTCCAAAAAGCAAAGAGAGGCTATAAACTGAACTCAAAGTTCATGAGGTAAGAAAGCTGTCACATATCTCCTAGTAAAGAAGTTGAAAACTATCTGTGCAGCCTCTTAACAACAGAAGTCTGAGAACTAACTTCCCTTGTATCTTTGAAAATCTACTCCCTCAGATGTTCTGATTCATTCTGAACTTAGGACATCTTAGGTAGAATATTTTAGAGTCTAGATCATCAACAATCATTACAGATGGCTAAGAGCCAGATATGGTCAATTATAAATCTAATAATCAAATTCTGCTCTCGTTTACACTGGAATAATCCTGAAATAATTCCACTGATACATGCAATTCAAATCGTAGTCTACCCCAAAGCATTAACAATGGGGAAAAACTTTCTGAAAAATTTTCTACAAGGTAGAGTACATTCTGCAACTAAGGAAAGTTATCCTTGTCTAATTCTGCCCCAGGGAGAAGACAAGCAACAGAAATCAGACACATCCTGATGCTGGATTTCTTGAGGCTGAAAACAAATTTGAAGGGCAGAGTTACATTAATATATGCCCCCCATCAAAGACTGGTCTGTTCTAAGACACAAACAGATCCTGCAACCCTTAAGAATAGATCCACTGAACTGGTGTGAATATAGATTATTATTCTTAATTAAATTTGGACCCTATCTTGGGGAAGTGCTGTTGATTTCCAACTTGCTACAAGACTATAGTGCTGTATATGCCTCTGATGGGAAAATGGCTATTCAAGAATCATTGATAGGTGGGGCTGGTAGTGCCACTGCCTGTTATTAAGGTTGCTTGGTTCTTCCCATTCTAAGATCTTGTTTATCTCAGCCTTAATTTAACTGTTTATGCTGAAATTTTATGTCAGGTGTCTGCCTGAGGCTACATTTTGTTTTAGCCTGTGACTATGTAATTAAAAATCGTATCATAATACATACATACCCATAGGGATGAATTATGGATACACAGGCAACATTTAATTCTGTCATTTCCTAACTTCTGAGTGCTTGACTTTGCAACTTTAATGTTCTTTTAACATAGTTTTGTGTATGCCACACTGAAATAAATCACAGGTGACAAAGTTGGAATGATCCCAAGGTTTAGCACGACTACCGTGATACTCCTGAACTATCTCTTATTTTTACAACGATGAGCTTTGATTATTGATTTTACTGATGAATTAGAAAGCAAGTTCTGATCCAGAAGAACTATAGTTTATCTGTATTCAGTTTTCAAACCCATCTGGTGGTAGATCACACAAACAAACTGAAGTTGTCCATTTCCAGTTACAGAGACAAGGTGGATGAGGTAATATCTTTTAATGGACCAGCTTCTGTTGGTGAAAAAGACAAGCTTATGAGTTTACACAGAGCCAGGCCTTAAGAAGAGCTCTGTGTAAGCTCAAAAGCTTGTCTCTCTCATCAACACAAGTTGGTCCATTAAAAGATATTACCTCACCCACCTCTTCTCGCTAATATCCTGGGACCAACATGGCTACAGCACCCCTGCATATTTCCAATTATGGAATGTTGCACTATTCCCAACCACCTGCTAGGATAACAACATTCCTCAATAAGTCTAAATAATATAATTTTTCTGCTTGCAAATTATCTGAGCAGATCATAATTTTTTCCCCAGAATTTACTTGTTGTTTGAAATCAGTCACAATATTTTTGGCGACTAATTCTTTATCTGTAATTTGTTTATAAGCAGTTCATTGCAGATTCAAATCTGTGCTGTTTAGTTTGGATTTGACACTTATGTTACACAATATGTTTGTTCCCTAACTATATGAGCATAAGCACTAAGATTCCGTTTCTGGGATGAATGTTTTCATTTACAAACTCTAAATTCACTGTCTGCTAATATTCTTTGGTTATCATTTGCAGTTTGCTGCCTTCACAGACCATGAAAAGAAGAAATGCCAAAACGGTGTGAACATATTCATACTAAACTCATTTAAAAATTCAAATTAATATTTGCAGCAATTGGGGGGATGGATTCAGTTATTCCCAGGTGTGCTGCTTTCTGAACTACATACATTTCTTCCTAACCACACACTGGCTCAATATAACCTAAGCATTTGGAGTG
The DNA here is from genome assembly GCF_003597395.2 of Chelonoidis abingdonii. Classification (NCBI taxonomy): domain Eukaryota; kingdom Metazoa; phylum Chordata; order Testudines; family Testudinidae; genus Chelonoidis; species Chelonoidis abingdonii. The sequence goes on from NC_133777.1 coordinate 16,800,081, forward strand.
CACCTGTAGGTTGAAGCAGAGATTATATAAAATAACCATGCTGTGCATCTCCAGGACACTGCTTCTGAAAAGACATATAAGTGGTCCCATCAACTCTAAGGGCATTGCTCACAGAGGTAAAATTACTCACATGCATAACTGCGTGATAGTTCAAAGACCCAATTCCTTATATTTACCTAAGGTGTTTTTATTTCAATAAAGGTACAGAGATTTCATAATTACAGCAGATATATTAGAGAATATAATTACACAGACATGTACTACTGTAAGATGAGATAGGACCTAATCCAGTGCCCACTGAAGTCAATGGAAAGATTTCTACTTATTCCAAAGGATTCTGAGAATCAAGCCCATATTTTGGAACCAGCAGAGTATTTCTCACTTCTCAAAGGGATTCAGTGCCAGAGTTTCTAATGATTCTATTGATGATTTAGCTTGTTTCCTCCTTGGTTAAACTTTGTTAAATGACTTTTGCTTCTTCTTGGTTAGGTTTCTATTGCCAAGTTTCACATTAATCGCTGCTGACTGAGGCAGAAAGCACTAAGATTTGTGTTAAAACTTTCAGAATTTCCACTCACTGTTCAAACAACTACAGTTTAAGCACATCTAATATTCTTCATGGGAATATGGACTGATTCTGACAATGAAAGCAATGGGGGTTTTTGTTTGTGTTTGGTGTTTTCTTCCAGACTACTAAGAGCATGATCTTACCCATCCATTTGGAAATATGTCTAAGTTTATGGTACCCAGCAATAACAATCACAACCAGCACCTTGATGTTTGTGTTGCTTTGTAACTGCAGAACACAGGTTTTATGGCTTATGAATGGGTTCATGACAGCAGTCTCATCTGAATCACATATGTTCTGCTATACTCAGGGCAGATGTGGATACATTGATTGTGACCACTGTTGTCAATTTAACTGGAACTTCATTTTGCAATAATGCAGAGTGACTTTCAAAGAACTTCACTCCACTATTTACTGTTCATCACCAGTTAATGTGATTAGTAGCTATAGATTCAATATTCTCCGTTTTGATATTATATAAACCATGGCCACGTTTGGGTCCACTGGTGGACCTCTCAGTTTTGTTCCTAGTTACTTTCAGGTGGCAAGGCCAACTCCTGACTCAGGTCTCTCTTCAGATGCTCACCCTTTCCAAGGGAAGAGTACATTCTGAAAACCTTGGTGAATTGGACCATGTCTGCAGAACCTGAATCTTAACAGCCAATTACAACACTCTGTATTCAAGTATTTCTACAAGATATGCTACAGCTGAAACAGAAGTTATGGGCCTGATGCAGAAATTACTGGATGAAATTCTCTTGCCTGTGTTATAAAGGTGGTCCAACTAGATGATCATAATGTTCCCTTCTGACATTAAAACTCTCATTCTATGAATTTTTCATTTCAAAAGTTATGGAAAGGGTTACACTCCCAAACCCACCTTGCATGCATATACCATCTGGCATGTCCACATATACTGGAATGAATGTTGAATCAAGCTTTCATTTCCTGAATATAATTAAAACTTCAGAACAGATGCAAAGGGTTATTAAAATGATTTTAATGTTCTACCATTAATAATTATTCAAGAACTTTTAAAAAACTTTCTGGAAGCATTTTCTTTATTAATGCAGCAGCAATTTTACTCTTAAATTCAATTTGACCAGTCTAGTTTACACCAAAATTATAGCTTACTGTAAAAAGCACCTTAGGATGAAAACTAATCTAGTTGATTTTGCTCACAAAGCTTATTCAGTCATATGCTCCCAATTTATAATTTGGGTGGACTTCTAACAGATTTCTAGGAAGATGAAATGCATGGGTCAAATTGGATTACAAATATAATTGAATAAGACAGGACCAGACAGTTTGATGAAAGAGTTTTATCTGATAAGGAGTGAGAAAAAAAATGACAACTTAATGCATGATCGTGTGCTTCAGGTTTAGTGGAGCCATCTGCCTACTTATTTCTATATTATACAAAACATTTACTGCAATCACTTGTCTGACTACCTCGGCAAGTTGCTTGAAAAACTCTGCCCTGCTATTGCTAAGGTGAAGTACTTTGTGGTTTTCAAGTGCAATGTTAAAACTTCCCCTTCTACAGTGCGCATGGTCCTGAGCAAATCCATCAGCTCTACATGTGTCCTTAGACATCTGAAGCTCATGCTGTAGCATGGATAAGGAGACTTCTTTCTGACAGGCCAGCAGGAGTGCCCCTTTCATACACGTGACCCCTTTCTTGCAAGCAGGGCTGTGCACAATGTGGAAAGTTGGCTGCATTGTTTTAAAAAGGGAGTTTTAAAGTTCTCCAGGTTCATCTCATTCAACACAAATTCTAATGGAAAAAATACTAGATCAATGGAAACTAGCCTGAGAGAAGACTTATTGATTTGATATATCTAGGCTAGGGAATGAGGTAACACGGGGAGAGCTGAGACTTACAGCTAGTCTTGTACCAGCACAGCAGAGAGAATATAGCAAGTGTGGTTATTTACTGCTTGGTATTACTAGAGTTGCCAACTTTCTAACCCCAAGAAACCGAACACCCTTGCTCACCCCCTGCCCTGCCCCTCTGCTGAGGCTCCATCCTGCTCTGTCCCTTCTAAGGCCTCACCCACTCCATCCCCCCTACCTCTATCACTCACTCTCCCCCACCTTCACTCACTTTCACCTGGGGCAGGGGTGAGGGAGAGGGTGAAGGCTCCGGCTGGGGGTGAGGGCTCTGGAGCGGGGCCAGAAATGAGGAGTTCAGGGTGCGCAAGGGAGCTCTGGGCTGGGTGAGGGGGTTGGGGTGCAGGAGAGGATGAGGGCTCTGGCTGGGGGGGCAGGTTCTGCGGTTAGGTCAGGGATGAGGGGTTTGGGGTGCAGGAGGGGGCTCCAGGCTGGGGTAGGAGGTTAGAGTATAGGAAGGGGTGTGGGCTCTGGGAGAGAGTTAGGGTGCAGGAATGGGTCCAACCTGGGGCGAGGGTTGGGGGAGTGTGCTCTGGGCAGGCAGTGCTTACCTCAGGTGACTCCCAGTCCATGGCATAGCGGGCTTAAGGCAGGTTCCCTGCCTGTCCCCGCTTCAGGTGGCTCCCGGAAGTGGCCAGCATGTCCAGCTCCTAGGCGGAGGGGCCAGAGGGCTCTAAGCGCTGCCTGCACCTGCAGACACTGCCCCCACAGCTCCCGTTGTCCACGGTTCCTAGCTAATGGAAGCCAGCACTTGGGATGGAGGCAGCAAACGGAGCCACTTTCCCGCCCCTGCACCTAGGATCTAGATGTGCCAGCCACTTCTGGGAGCTGCGCGGAGCCAGGACAGACAGGGAGCCTGCCATAACCCTACTGTACTATCAACCAGACTTTTAATGGCCCGGTCAGCAATGCTGACTGGAGCCGCCAGGATCCCTTTTCAACCAGGCGTTCCGGTTGAAAACCTGACACCAGGCAAACCTACTCACAGGAAAGGCCAGGCTACTGCCTTGCTAGGCCTCTCCTTCCCCAAATCGTAATTAACTTGTCCTCTTTACCAAATAAAATGTACATTCATGGGGAATAAAACAAACTACACTTGTAAAGCAATTTTGGAAACAAATGAATGCCACTCCTGCCTCTGTTAGATGCTTTGACAGTCTGTGTTTTAGTAGCAGCAGCAGCAGCAAGTGGCTGAAAAGAGATGGAGGAAAAATAGGAAAGGTGGATTGCAAGGATTGCAAGCAGTAAATGTAATTTCTCTGCCCTTGTTTACTCCCAGGAGCACTGGAAGTGAGGATTGGTGAAAGGATATAGACAACTTCACTTCTCAACTCTTAGCTTAAATCCAGAACCAGGTTGGTGGTGATTAAAATTTGATATCATTCGGAGGCTTAGGTGTGGAGTGTTTCTGGCTTAAGTCCAGTTTCATGTGGAAATGGGTCTGTCACCCTCACCTCCCACGTGCCCCATCACGGAAGGAGTACGGCGAGCTACCATTCTGACCCTGACAGCTGGCATCTGCAGGAGGGGCAGCACGGCTCATCCAATACCTATTCCTGCTCTTCTTCTGGGAAAACTCAACATGCTGGTGGAATATTTTCGCCTGTTCTGTCCTATGAGTCTATTTTTTTACTACAAAAAAACAAACCACACAGCCAAGTGATATCAGCAACCTCAGGTAAAAGATATTGTGGAGCACAAGGCCAAAAACTCTGCTATTCAGTATAAAATTGCAGATGAAGTAGAAGTAGGTTGTATTTTTGCAGTAATTGCCTAATGAATATCAACCCATGCAGTGGTACGGGAAGGGCCAGATTCTCCTTTCTGACCAACTTCAGAGGATTTACTCATTTTACAACTATTACTTGAAATAAATCCATTTGGTATCCCACCCATCTACAGCATACTCTTTGCTTTGTGAGAAAAAAATGTGCTATTGGTGGGAAAATGAACCAGAGACATCAAAAGTAGAACAGTCAAGTTCAAACTGGAAAGAAGATGCGCATTTTTAACAATGGGGGTAATTAACTTTTGGGAAGACTTACCACGGGATGTGGTAAATACTCCTCCATCTGGAGCCTTGAAATCAAAATTAGCAGATTTTCTACAAGAGAGATGCTGCAGATCAACTACAGGTTATCAAACTACAGGCAGGAATCACTGGGTGAAGTAGATAGCATTTTATACAGAAGGTCAAACTAGATGCTCATGATTGTTCCTTCTGGCCTTAAAGTCTATGAATAGTGATGCTAATCAAGCCCAGTGCATGGGAACTTCATCAATCACTGAGATCCTCCTTTCATGCTGTCCATTTTGTGTGTGTGTGTGTAAGCCCTGGGGGGGTTATCATGTGCCTGTGAGCCCCACCTGTCTCTCCCTGAAAAGCCTGAGGGTTTTTGTGAAAAGACAGCCTCACTCGCAACAGTGACTCTGGGACAAGATCTGCTGAAGACCAAGAGAAAAGAGACTTTTTTCCAGGATGGAAACATGGCCTGATGCTGCCCTCCTCAAAAGCACCTGGATTCCGACTCTCATTGTGGGGGACAGAAATTGCAAGTGGATCTGGCTAGACCTCTGCCATGATTTAGATTAGATCCCACAACCTCACTCTAACACACAAAACTCAAAAAGCAGCAGAGAATCCTGTGGCACCTTATAGACTAACAGACGTTTTGGATCATGAGCTTTCGTTGGTGAATACCCACTTTGTCAGATGAATGTAGTGGAAATTTCCAGGGGCAGGTATATATATGCTAGCAAGCAAGCTAGAGATAACGAGGTTAGTTCAATCAGGGAGGATGAGGCCCTGTTCTAGCAGTTGAGGTGTGAAAACCAAG
>NC_133777.1:16809521-16849139 GCF_003597395.2 Chelonoidis abingdonii
AAGTGGGTATTCACCCACGAAAGCTCATGATCCAAAACTTCTGTTAGTCTATAAGGTGCCACAGGATTCTCTGCTGCTTTTACAGATTCAGACTAACACGGCTACCCCTCTGATACTTGACACAAAACTCCGTGTATCTCCCTTGCTACTATCACATCACTGCAGCCTCATTGCCTGTGCCAATGGACTCCACTGTTGACAAGCTAGCCGGCATTTGTTACCGGACAGAGTTGTTTGTAAGAAGGCGCTCAGGATCCCTGTCTGTCACATATCATGTGTGGGGAGTTTGCCTTGATGTAAAGGGGATCTATTCAGTGGAAAGCAGACTGTACTGCAAAGTTTTCCATTAGCTTCTTTGTGACAGGATTATTTAATCAGTCTTTTGGTACAGTTTTCTTATCCTTCATTACATACAAGACGTACTGATCAGATACGTATAGTACATACATACAGCCAATACACCACATAAAATGACATGGATGGCATGCACAAGTAAAATACAGACATCTTAATTTGACAAACTATATTAGAAAAATTAATCTGCCATGTGTAGAATAGACAAATCTTAATTGTCTTTATTATGCATAATATAAGAGGCAGACTGCTGTCCAGATGAGGTTCGTGTGTGTTTTCACTCACTCACTCTCTCTCTCTCTCTCACACACACACACACACACACACACGAGCAGTTCTTTATGAAAATGCAAGTAACTAGATTCACAGGGACCCCTTGTATTAGAAGCCTGGATTTTTCTGGCTTTTTCCATAGTGCTACTTATGCAGAGTTTTTATAAAGTCAGAAGGCCAGCAGAGCAATTCGTCCCCAATTATATCAGTCCTCATGCTTGAGGTACACACAGATTTCATCATCTCAAGGCCCATGGTGAGTTAAAAGCAGCATTGAATGCTGATCTATAAATCACATCTCCATGCTCTAAAGACAGTAACAAAACTCACAGAGCTTACAAACCATAAACATTACATTGCATGCATTGCTTATTTAAAAGCATCATGGGGTTCTCATTTCTGTGGTTAACAACTCATCCAATGTTCTAATCAAATGAAAAGCCCGAATCTCTACAAACCCTTAAACACTTAAGAGAATCAGTAACAGCTAGATAACAACCATCCTCCACTCCACTTTCCATTTCCCCTTTCCACACAGGGTCTCACCTGCCACCCAATGCCCAAACAACATGACGTAAGTCTTTTTAGGACCTTAAAAGCATTTCCAGATGATCTATTTCTGAAATCTACTACTAAAGTCACCGTGTTAATTATTGTCTTCTGAACTTCCTCATATGATCACTGTCAAGAATGACTTCGATACGAGGCAGGGCCGCCCAGAGGGGGGGGCAAGTGGGGCAATTTGCTCCAGGCCCCGGGCCCCACAGGGGCCCCACAAGAGCTTTTCGGGGCCCCTGGAGCGGGGTCCTTCACTCTCTCCAGGGGCCCTGGAAAACTCTCGCGGGGCTCGGGCCCCCGGAGCTTCTTCCTCTCCCGGTCTTCGCCGGCGGGGGAGTCCTTCCACTCCGGGGCAGAAGGACCCCCCGTCGCCACATTAACGCCAAAGCAGGACCCGCTGCCGAAGTGCAGCCAGGCCTTTGGCGGTAATTTGGTGGCAGGGGGCCCTTCCGTTCCGGGACCGCCGCCGAAGTGCCCCGAAGACCCGGCTGCGCTTCAGCTGCGGATCCTTCTTTGGCGGTAATTCAGCAGTAGGTGGCCCCCGCCATGGGTCTTCGGGGCATTTCGGCATCGGGTCCTGGAGCGGAAGGACGCCCTGCTGCTGAATTACCACCGAAGCGGGGGCCCCCCACCACCAAAGACCCCAGGCCCCCGGAATCCTCTGGGCGACCCTGCTACGGGGATGGCATTTGGGGTGTTGTGGCAATATTCATGCAGTGCAGATGCAACAGGGAAGCTTATAGTTATGTATCTCGCTCTTGAGTTTCCCTACCTGATTTAAGAAGCTCCTAGTCACTCAAGACACTGACCTCTAGTTCGTATTACAAGTCAGCAACCACCTATGTTGATAACAAGGCCCAACGCAAATGTGAAATCCTTGAGATAACAATATACTTGACATTTTAACCTCTTCAGCATCTCCCCCCTTCCCCTAACCCCCAGATTCCCATAACACACCCCTTGCCAATACTCTACCTTGATTGCCTTTCGCTATTTAGACTCATTTTTCTAGTTCATATTGTTGATCCCTCATTTAGCAGAAAAGCACTAGGACAGGGAACTATCCTTATCCTGTTTGTTCACTTTAATTTTAAGTATTGCCTTGGGGAGACCATATTGCTTTGGACTTTGTTGGCTGTCAAGGTAACTAGAGTTACAGATTCCCTTTAATAAAAAGCATTGATGGACACTGTCCTAAGGTGGAAAGTCATGGTCCTGTGGCAGAATTAAACAAGCATGCTCTAGCAGACATATTCTGCAGACAGGTAGATAAGTCAGAGATTTTTTCTTTAGCATCACAGTGTTTGTGATTTTTTTTTTTTTAAATAAGAGAGAAAGGTTATCATATTGCAATCTTTGGGATTGACTTTTTTCTCTTTACTTCCCATTACACCTAGGAAGGAAAAGCAATTTAGGAAGGTCTGGACCATGTATTGGTTGTCCTGGTGGGATGAGGAAGTCATTAAATTTAACAAGCCTTTACTTGAAGAAATGATCTCGGGTCCCAACATTGGAGCGTGCTGTTCTATCTACAAGATCATTGTGTCTCACCCGTGAGTGAAAGAAAGGCTGTAAACATAGATATGTACGATTTCAAACGATCTTTACATAGCTCAGTGTTCTGGTATCATGCTGCTCTGTCCTCTATGCTCCTTCCATCCTTTAATGTTCCTTATCTCTGTGCACCTGCTTCGCAGGCAACATCTTGTTCTGGCACATGCCCGCACCGCAACAATTAATATAGAATAATAGCAATTGCTACATAGTGACATATAACGAGGATCCTGGTTATGTCAGGGTGCAAGAAAGTCAAAACATGCTTCTTCAGCTAGAAAAATAACGATTTTGAAACACTAGGTCATTTGGAACTATAACAGTGGCATTTTCCGTAGCTAAAAAACATTCCATGTGCTCAGCTGACCCATGTTCACTATGGGGCCTTCCTTGATTTTACTATAATACGTAGTTCTTTTTCCTCCATGTGATAGGATTAGTATACTTTTCACTCACGCTTTCTAAAACAATTCAGCCTGAGACAAGCTGAGCATGGAAATTATCAGCTGAATAGTTAACGTTTGGCAAAGTTACAGGCTACTTAAAGCCACAGAGTTATAACAGCAAACAATTGGCAGCCCTTGCTGGCAGTTCTGCCTGTAATGATAGCTATGAATATCTCTTGAGGAGCATGGTCTGATCACAGGGAGCAGAGTTAGCAACTTCTGGCTCTTACAATACCACCTCTGCCATTGGGCAAGTTACCAAGACTCTCCCTCCAGCTGCAGCATAAGGATAACACATAGCATCTGACCTGTTCAGAGGAAGGAGTACAATCCAGAACCAATCTCTATTTATAGCCTGTGATCTGGACACTATACATCCATCTAGTCTAACTGTTCTGAGGGCTATATTACTAGAATCCTGAGGTTTTATAAACATATTCAATTTTTCTCCATGTTTTGTTGTTATTTTAGAAGCTCCATGAACAAAAGAGATGTATGTTCAATGGATATTTAATGTTTAGCAAGAGAAACAATTGGCTGTTCCGTGTTGTGCAGATCACAGAGTCCTCTAAAGGGCTTAAATTGAAGTTGGCACAACCTCAAAGACAATGCTGTTAGTTAAAAGGCAAGCAGTATGAAGAATATATAACAGTGATGATTTAGTTCCTTCCCAATTAATTAGAGGAATGGGATTTCTATTAAAGGAGGATGATGTAGTGGGAAGAGACTCTTCTAGGGAATAAGGATGAGTTTTTGTTTTAAATTTCAGCATTTGCCATGTTCAGTCCAAGCAAAATAAATCTACCAGAGAATACAAGTGAAGAGCCATGCATAGCTTCCATTAATTCTTCATGGAGTTTGGAGGCTCTTAATTCTCTCTTTCCCAGCCCATCAGGCTACATACAACAACATAACAAGCCCTGTTTAGAACACTATCCTCCATAACACAGAGAAATCAAACTCCTCCTAAAGTTCTCCAATGTTTCACCAGCATCACTGATTCACGGATCTGAGTGTCTTGCTTGCATAATTGTTACAGGAGGGTCGAGGAGGTACCTTTTTCCAGTGATCCTAATGTGAGAGCATTCAGTCCTGCTGAACAAGTGCCTTGAACTCTGTGACAGTCTGTACCTGTATGTTCACCCTTTTTGCAAGACTATGCTAAGTTTTATACAAACGTATGCCTTGTGAGGTATCCTTCGAAACATCATAATCTGCTGAACATTATCGTCTTGGTAAAATGTGTGTGGCAACATTATATGTAAAGTTATGAAATTCTAGTGTATAAGACATGTTCCAAGTTTAGAAAAGCAGGCACAAACCAGTTCCTCAGAGACAAAAGGCAAACTGAAACCTCAGCCAGATGTCAACAAACTCAGATGGACTATCACCTGGTTAAGTGGCCATGCTTTGTTTGAAAGAAGAGTGTGAGCAAGGAATTTACATCTTGGCAATGGAACAGCCGGAAGTTCCCATCACCCCAGACCTGCTGTCTCTCGAACCCCAGCAGGAGATGATTCTTAAAGAGGAGAAAGAGAGATAAAAAAAAATGAGGATCAGAGACCCCAAATCACCTCTCTCCTCCCTTTCTCTCTGCCCAAGAGATCCACAATGCCTGGAGGACAAGGAAAGAAGCATTGGACTGGGGAAGGGGTCCTGGCTGAATGGCATCTAGCCAGTGAGACTGCAGAAGAACATCTGGAGAGAGAGAGAGAGAGACTTTTGCTGTAAGTTCACTTAGCTTATTAAATTAAGTGTTAATTTGAGTCTTACCTTTTAGTTCTTTGTAATCAATTCTGACTTTTATGCTTCATTACTTGTAATCACTTAAAATCTCTCTATCTTTCTGTAGTTAACAAACTTGTTTTATTGTTTTATTTAAACCAGTGTGCATTTGGATTGAAGTGTTTGAAGAACTCCACTGGAGATCACAAGGTCTAAGCATATCATTTTCTATTAACGAAATGATGGCCTTTATCTGCGCGTGTACTGTCCAGGAGGGCACTGGGCAGTACAAGAAGCACATTTCTGGGGGGAAGCCTGGGACTGGAAATTTGCTGGTGTCACTCTGCAGTATGATTCAAGGGTGGCTGACTGACTGAAGGACTCTTGCAGTATAGCTGGGGATAATTCACATGCTGGAGGCTGTGTGTGAGCAGGCCAGGAGTGGTCGCTCTCACAGCAAAGCAGTGTAAAGGCACCCCAGGTTGGAGAACTGAGGGGACACAGCTGTCCAACATGACAGACTGAATCCTGGAGAATGTCACAAACGCCTCTTTTCTACAACAAAAAGTAAACCACAATCTACTCACTAGAATCAATGGCTGTCTGACTCTATCTGCTCAGCAAGAAGAATATGAAGCCATAAACATTCTGGTTAATTGTGTCTCTGTGCTGCTGGTGGCCTGCAAGGCTCTGCCCATTGTTGAAGGCAGTGGGTTGGCTTGATCCCTTAAAAGATATTGGTTCTTGCTGCAAGATGAGCATCTGCAATTAGCAGCACATATTGGTTTCATCTGTCTCCAGTGCCCAGGGGAGTCAGCTGTCAGAACAGCTCCAGCTGTTTTAATAAAGCTCTACCCTGCTGTCTAAAGGTTAGGCCCCTTATCAACTGTACCTAGACACCTCAGGTGGCCTGGCCTTGTGGGCCACTTTCACAGAGGGTGCCGCTTTCCTGTTGCCTTTGTGATTCAGCTCCACAAAGTGAATAGAGAAAGAGGCAGAGCTAGCAGGGGAGCTCACTGCAGCATTCGGGGGCAGGAGGCTGTCAGAGCTGCAAGATATCTTTACACTGTTCATTTTGGCCATGCAAGCTGCTTCCAGGGGCCAGTGATATAAACACGGCTCCTGTCAGAGCAAAAACGGACAACAACTCCACTGCCACCAAAACCACTTTAAATATCTGGTAATCTGTGTTAACCATGCTGTAAAGTTGCGATGTGGCATTCAAATTGTTGAAGCAGACAGAGCTAGACTTTGCTAAAAATAGACCCCACAGGAAGGAGTGAGTCTCGAAGACAGTGCATCCACATTAGACAGCAGCTGGAGGCAGGAGTGGGAGGGGGCTAGAAGTGGGGAGAGAGTATGTCCTTTATTCTCCACACTGAAATAACCAGGTCAATAGCAGAGATGGGCTCAGACCAGAATCCCAAGCCTGAACTCTCGGGCTATTTGGATCAGAGCTCCGTCACTCAGGACCTGTCATTAATAAAGAGACAAACAGCTAAAAAAGGGGGCAGCTTAGTGGCTGCTAGAAGGTAATACATGAAGAAACGGACCAGTATTTAATTGTGATAGGGATTGGCTGGACTGTTCTGGAGGCGGAAGACCTCCATGTGTCCATAGGACAGGTACAGTGCACCCAGCTGTAGTACAAGCTTCCTTCACTGCACCTCATCCATATGCCTCTGACCTGGAGGGACCAACCCCAGCAGTGAGAGGGTAATAGAATTTCCATGGCTATTCAGTCTTCAGACTCTCTGCTGCCAAGTCTGCCAACACGGGTGACAGTGTGTTACAGTGGTGGTGATGGTGATTTTGTAATGGGAGCATCCCCCCACTGTCCATCTGTCTGACTTAATCCTCTCTCCCTTTAAACACTGATTGCTGAGCAGTTGTCAGATGCTAACAACTTCACATTGCAACTGACTTGCACTGGATTGGAACTGGTGACTTTTGAGTAAGGGGCACTCAGACTCTATTACTAGTCCTGAGTCAGTCACTGCCCCTCATCCACCTGTGGGTGAGCCCAGCTCATGGCCCCAGGCTATGCAGTGGGAACTGGCATGGAGAATTAATCCTCCATATCCACAGGGGCATTGACAGAAGCTTGATTCAGAGTCCCTAACAAAACTCTCTCAGCAGAAGAAAGGACTTGCCAGGCTATGTTACCCAGCATTCATTCTCTGAAAGCCTTCGGTACAGCAGTTGTGGCGGCACACTGGGTTGCTCCAGAGGGCTTAGGAAATTGGCCAGAACACTCGATGGTAAAAAAATTGGCACACCTCTATTGAAGTATACATTTCTATGCCAATTTACACCAGCTAAAATCTGACCCAGAGTTATCACAGAAAAATGTATAGAGGTTCGGGGAGGGGAGTTGTCGTCTTTGCCAGAATCAAACCCCAGTAGTATCAATAATAGCCTGCAGCTAGAATATTTCCTGGGTAAATTAACCAGCTTGCAGCAATGATAAAACTCCCACTGATTTCAATGGGAGCAGAACTTAGGCTAAAACAAAGCATTTCTGAAAATCCCTCCCTAGTTGCAATGTGTTATGAAGAATATGATCAAGAAAATCAGAGGAAAGATGCCACAACACTAGAGGGATAATACAGGGGCAGATAGCTAGCTAGTTGGCAATCAGCCAGCACAATTGTCCGAATGTCTAACCTAGTAAGAGGAAAAAGGGTCATTCTGGGAACTACAAGAAATAAAATTGAAATAGGTGCTCTCTCTCCCCCTGAACTGGATTCCTCAAGACTTACAGCCTGGTTTTCATGTCAACTGCACCTGGATCATTCTAGATTAGACTCTATGCCCGAAGGCTCTAATCTGAAGTTTTAGACATCTTGTGATCATAGGATTGTTTCTCATCCTTCTACTGTGGGAACAGAAGCTATTCAAAAGCAAAGAAAAAATGGGAGAGATCCTGTAATACATCTCTGAGGAGAACACAGAACATTTGCTTATTAAGAGATCTTGATGGGCTTTCAGTGGCACAGATTGTTTCTGGGCAGATCAAGATGCCGGCTGAACTATCTATCACACTGCATCAAAGAGCCTAAGTGAAAGATTGGATAGTTCTGATCCAATAGCCTTGACAGACCATTAATTCTTGCTTTTTAACCCTGGATTATTAGAACATGCATGCTGTGTAACATCCTGATGAGGTTAGCTTAACTGGCAATTCGTGACTCAGATGCTCCACTTAGAAGCTGATCAATTCATGGCATCCTAGGAACTCTTCATTGCCACATTGTGAAAAGCTCTGGACATTTTGCAAGTAGCGGATGGGGATGCTATGCTGTTCCTTGGATAAGCTCACCAAATCCTTTCACGTTTCAAATAGTACAGTCTGACAAGAAAACACTCCTAGGCGACAGCTTCATTCCCATGAGTGGTTGGATCTCTTGTGAAAACATGGTTACCTGGATGCAATGAGACTCAAACATCTAAAGGATATTCAGCCTTGTACCCAATAGAATATTTGCAAAGAAAAGAAAAACTGAACAGGAAAGCTCAGTCAACCTCAGAAATGGAGGCAACCAGCCAAGCTAAAATTCACCTTGAAGACTGGATCATACCATCGAACTAGATACGTAGGGCTTGACGCCCCATTGCCTGGCCATTCACACCAGCTCAAAGGGAATGTTCAGCACTGCTCCTGGCACGAGTGAGCAAGCAAAGAGTTTGGATTTGGGAGCGCTGTGCACATACATTCCAGGAGAATAAATGACTGCACAAGGTGCAAAGCAGCAGGGGCGGGGAATCATGTCCATCTGTAGTTTGCATTTGGCATTTTCATTATTTGCCTTTTGGTACCAAGATTGGGTAGCAGTGTCCAGTAGGTTATGCCGTAGGGCAGGAGAAAAACAGGAAGAGAAGGGAAACGCAAGTTCCCATTTCTTTTTTTAAAACCCTCTCTCTTTTCTCTAAATCTGGCCCTTGCAGTTCCCCACCCAGAAACATTACTTTCGACCTCTCCTGGTGCTTGGTTTCTCTAATCCTCCTTCTTTAATTAGCAAAAGCTTAATCCGCCTCTCTCCTAAATGAAACTGTCAGTGCACTATCTAGAAATAAATGCCGAGAGCATTTCTTTTCTGCTGACCAGTGTGGGCTGGGAAACTGCTTAATAATGGTTCTGATACCCTGTACGACAATCTATTGGATGCATTAAGTAACGTTTTATAGCATTAGAGAGAATATAAAAAAGCTCCCAATGTTAAATCTCATCAGTCAGCATCTTTAATTATAGCTAACAAAAAATTATGCCTACTCATCTATTAATATTCTCAGCTGGACATTTTCAGAAAGGGGAGTCAAAATGTTAAACATACTTTAATAGAATTAGTCAGACAGACATCAACAACAGCAACAACAACTAGTATAAATCATCAGTACTGTATATCTGTTGGCGGAAGTGGGATAGTAAATTTGATTTTATACACCTATGTTTCCTAATGAAAATAGGATTTCAAGATAGGATTCATTCAGTGCTAGTGTCATGGGCAGGGCAGATCTGAGGGCAATGCTACAACAGATCAGAACAGACAGAATTGTGCCAGACTTTCAGGAGGAGGACAAAGCTTTTGAATCTGATGCACATAGGAAAATCCTGGATTTTGAATAACAGTACCAGCAGCTGTATGATCGTGGATACAACTGTCTGTTATTGGGTGTGAGCAATGGCTCTTTACTAGGGATCTTTATACCAGACACACTGAGAAGCAACTGTAGTGTCATAATTTTGACTCCTTCCGTATCTATCCTCTTCCCCAACTACAGCACAATATTTCCACTTACCATATTCTGAGGCCTGTCCCCTACTACCCTCTATGAAACCTGGCCTTTATGAATATTCAGGCCAGCACTCTGCTTGTATCAGTATTCAATATGCACCTTATTCCCAGTCATTGTTGCCATTAATCACTGAGTTTTGATGGAAGAAATGAATTTAGCCTTTACGGTATATTCATGTAGGATGATTCTGAAAATTGAGGTTTCTGTTTGTGGATAACGTTTTTTAAAAATGTACCAACCCCTGCATAATCCCTATTCCAAAGATTTTACAATCTGGCACACAGTTCTCTAAAATGAGTTTCCTGACATTTATGAATTTAACACAACCTGCCTCAAACATCACATCTATAAAGGCTGCTAAGGATATACACCTCTACCCTGGTATAAAGACATCCTCAGGAGCCAAAAAATCTTCCTGTGTTATAGGTGAAACCACATTATATCGAACTTGCTTTGATCCACCGGAGTGCGCAGCCCCGCCCCCCGGCATTTCCCCCCGGAGCACTGCTTTACCGCATTATATCTGAATTCGTATTATATCGGGTCGCGTTATATCATAGTAGAGGTGTATATTATATTACAGTGGACAAACCTGTGAATCTGCCTCATATGTTCAGATAAACACAGTCATCACCCTAAAAAACCCCTCAAAAGATTAGCAGAGGTAACCACCTAACAGCATCTGAGATACAACATTTATTTAGGGAGATATAGTGCATTGTATCAGACACCATATTCCAATAGGTAACCATTGAAGGTAAAGAGAGATCCATAGAAATCTAATGAAAATGGTCATTGGAACAGAGTAACTCATATTAAATTGAGATTTGGGGCTCCACCAGAAGTCTGAGTTCATACACCCCAGTGTCATAAATAGATAGCTAAGGGTTAATGTTTCTTTTACCTGTAAAGGGTTAACAAAGGGAACCAAACACCTGACCAGAGGACCAATCAGGAAACCGGATTTTTCCAAAGCTCGGAGGGAATTTTTTTGGTTTTTTGTCTTTGTGGGGCTCTCAGCTATGAGAGGGGTCTTTTTTCTGTCTGTAAGCTTCTAATTTCAGTTTCAAAGTTGTAAGTACAAAGGTAGAAAAAACAGTAGGCTGTTATTGTTTTTTTGTATTTACATCTGTGTAGTGGCTGTAATGTTAAATTGTATCTCTTTTAATAGGCTGTTTATCATATTTTTCTTTTAGTAATAGCCCTGTGTATGTCAACTTGATGCAGAGACCATGTTCATTGTGTTTCTTTCTTTTTATATAAAGCTTCTTTTTAAGACTTGTTTGAGTTTTTTCTCTCTTGGAGGCTAAGGAACGAAGGGGAGGGAAATTCTCTTTGGTGTAATCTACGGAAGGTAAAGCTCTGCAGCACCAGGGAATTGTGGAAGGGGAAAAGAGAGATAGAATCATTTCTGTTTCCTTGTATTGTTCTTGGGAATAGAGGAGACACCCTTGTATTGTGATGAAGAGATTGCAGTCAGTAACTCTCAGGTTAGCCCAGAGAGGAAAGTTCGGGTGGAGAGAGAGGGGAAGGGAATGGGTTATTTCCCTTTGTGGTAAGACTCAGGGCTTCTGAGTCTTGGGGTTCCCCAGGGAAAGGTTTGGGGAGACCAGAGGGAGGCAAAACCTGGGAAATTTTGGCTGGTGGCAGCGAGATCAAATCTGAGCTGGTAATTAAGCTTAGAGGGGTTCATGCAGGCACCCAGATTTCTAGACGCTAAGGTCCAGATTTGGGAATGTTTATGATACCCAGATCTTCAGATAAGCTCAGATGCAAAGTTGGCAGCTGATTCCTGTATCTGCTACAATTTCACAGTTCTCTCCTTGTTCCAGGAGTCTGATTTTTCTATTTCTCACTTTCAAGAAGGCTAACAATGTCTGACTAAACTCAGAGAGGTGGATTTTCCTTTTGCTTACACCAGTGAAAAATTTCAGTGGAGTTACTCCTGACTGATACCAATGTGTCAGTCAGAGGAGAAAGAGGCCCACTGACTGACTGATAGGTGCAAAGAGCCATGTGGATAGATCCCATGAAGGATCAGGGGCAAAGTAAACATTTCATTTTAAAATGCCAGATGTGTCTTTTGTTCTTTACACAACATGAAGAACATGGAGAAGCCACAGCTGGGTCTCAAATAACCGTGTTTACTAACAATACACAAAAATGCAAGGCCTAGCTGCATACATGCTGCTCCTCTGACTGGTTTCTGGCAGCTTCTAGAACATAACATGGCGGTTGCCATAAGAGGGCTCACCACTGTGGGGCCACTGTCGTAGACAGGATACTTGGCAAGATGACTCATGGTCAGACCCAATAAGACAGCTCTTGTGTAACTACTTAAAAGGCAACCGCCTAATTCCTCTACCAAAGTCCACTGAAAATGAGAGCCTGAGTCTTCTCCCATGCCAGTTTTGCCTGGGTGCACTCTATTCATCTCTGTGTTACTCCTGATGATTTGCACAAGGGTGAGTTAGAGGAGAATCAAGCCCAGGATCTCAGTCCTTGAGCTAGTGGAAGATGTACTCTAGTGAGCTCAGTTAATTACCCTATGCGGGCCTACAAACAGCAGGCTGGTAAGAGAAGGATAACAGCTTTGAACAGGAAATGGTTCAAGGAAAAACATTAAAAGTGATGGGTGGGGAATTAAACTTTAAAAAACACACCAAAGCTTATTTCTGCTTCCCTAATAGGGTCATTCTCAGGAAGCTTGACAGGAGTGGCAGGGGGGAGTCCCTTCAGAATCGGACCAACATGGCTGGGTGCATGTGCACTTTTCTCCTCTGTGCATGTGCACTGCCTCAGTGCCCTTTATTCCCACAGGGCAGAGGCACATCAGTGATTAGGCGCTCTCTCTCCTAAAACTGCCAGGCAATGACATATTTATATTCATAGCCACCTGCAAGTGGATCCTGCAACAAGAGATGAATCAGCAGAGGGAGAGCTGAAGCACCTGCTGTTACTCATGCACGAGCCTTGCATCCCTCTCTCTCATTAGTACAACAATGTGGCATGATTCTTTTTACTGTAGGTACCTAATCAGAACATGTAGTTAAAGCGACATACAAACAAGAGCCTTACTGACATAGGAATATGCACTGAAATACAGCAAACAACCACAGAGTATTTTTCCTCATCTCTGCTATAACCTTCTCAGCTGGCAGGTGATGTAATTGTATGATCACAAGAAAAATAATTTACAGTGATCTATTAAGTACATTTGTCCTCATGAGTAAAATATGACTGGAAAAATAACAGCAAGTAAATTTTAATCTATTACAATTATAACTTCCCATTTTAGTTAACAAATAGCCTAGCTAGTTCCATCACCCTTAGAAATGTCTTCTTTAGGTTATATTTAACTCTCAGATTTATGCATTGAATTTGCTATCATTGGCCACAGGGAAAAACTTAACTTCCCTTCTTTATTAATAGGATGGTCAAATATTTTCACTCAAAAAACTGTTTTCTGATGGAAAATTGAGTTTCCTTTTTTGCAAAAGAAGGTTTTCCATGAGAAAAGTCTGCTTTGTGTGGAAATTTTCACATTTTTTATCAAAAAAACTTGCCAGTGAAAAAACCAAAATCTTTTGGTTTCTGTCTGAACTTCTTCAGGTTTGTTGTTGTTGTTGTTTTTTTTGATAAAAGCTGAAATTTTCCAATGAAAAGTAGAGTAAAGTCTTTGCTGTTTTTATCAAAATTTCCCCTGGGGAATAAAACTATTTCCCAACTAGCTCTAATTAATAGTATTTGAGCTACTGTATTGTCCAGCAAGGATCATGGACACATTGAGCTAAACGCTGCACAAACAAGAACAAAGCCCATCCCTGTCGTAAAGAGTTTACAATCTGAACAGGTAAGAGAGACAAATGGTAGAGGGGGAAATTGGCAGTGAGACAGCAAAGTGATTTGCCCAGGTTCATGCAGCAGCTCAGTGGCAGATCTAGGAATAGTTACCTGACTCCCATTACATTTCTTCACAAACTAAAGTTGAAGTATAAATATGCTGCAGTCAGTTTTCTGGGTATAGGTGGATTTTTAGAAAAGCCATAATTTTATAGCAAAAGCCCTGTAACACCAAAGGTATGACAAGCTCAGGAGTGAAAGGAGAATGAATGCAAATGGTTTCTCCTCCTGTCATAGACAGCCACCAACAGCAGTGATAAAGTGCCAAACAAGGGAGGCAAACAGACAAGGAGATACTAATATTTGGCACTTATATTGCACCTTTAATCAGAGCATCTCAAATCGCTTTGCAAAGGTGGGTCTTAATAGCCCCATCATAGAGATGAGTAAAGAGAGGAAAAGTCACATGTCAAGGGAGGGAGCTGGAGATGAAACCCTGGTCTCCTAACCCCAAGTCACCTGTTCTGATCATGAGACAGAGCCTCCTCAAAATGATGGTTTGTCATTGAGCAAGAAATAAGAGAACTGGTTGAACCTACTGAGGGATTATACTGACAGGTGGCATAAAGCAGAGGGTGGACTAGCTGGTTCTCTCTGGACAAGCTCTCTCTGTTTTCATGTGCCCTAGAAGCATAAACAAGCTTGCTTGATAGGGTGGCACCTTGCTAGAGTTCAGCCTCTAATACTGTTAGATCAATAGTGCCATCTAGTGCCCAGTAGGCTCTAGTGTATTGCAGTACAGTATTTGTAAGTACAGGACAGTATTTTGCCTACATACAGTAAATCAATTTTTTTCTTTATTTGCACTCTGGTACGAAACTCAGACATCTATTCTCACAACAAAGACACAGAGGAAACAATTTGTAATGCCTCCTTTCCAAAAGTGGTTTATCAGACAGCACCATTTTGCTGAGTAAAAAAGTTGCAGTCAAATAATAACGCACAGATGTAAGCAAAGAAATAATCATAGGCAAAACTCCCATTAAACTTCAGTGGCCCATTTTTAAATGGCTGCTTGCACTTGAAAGGTGTGGTGAAGGCCTCCATTTCTGTTTAACACAAGGATACTATAGGTTAGAGATGACTCAGTTTTGAACCTTCATAGACTGCTTGGCATTTAGTTTGATGATATTTCCTCTTAAGACCAACATGCAATATGCTAACGAGTGCAGTCTCCTTTCATTATAACTTAGGCAAATTGTCTCTGTGAGGTGTACAGACCCACTGCCCCTTCCAGCACCCCAACTATTTAAGGGAATCCAGCCAGCAGGATCTGACCCTCTGGGAGAGTTTCAGTCAGAGTGCACCTGAAATTACAGATGAGGACTCTAAAAACTACAGTATGTAATTTAGTCATCTGAATAAATGAAGTGTTTAATGTCTTCCAAAGGGGTTGCGGGGCTGGAATTTTGGAGCCATGCTAAAGCACTTTTTAATGGGGAGGAGGTGGTGTCATACTAGCTCCAGCAGTGGATAAACTATCTGAAAGACCCGATAGTCTATCTGTGGGAGTTCTGAATGTGACAAATAGACTCTGTCCCCTGCTCAGATGACTGCAACTAACTACAGATGAATTGTATGAGTAATGCCATTGCTGCTTCAGGATTATAAGCAGCAGCAATACAATCTGAATTCTCTAAGATTCTGAATTATACATTTTAGATCTAATTTAGCAAATATGGCCAAACTAATTCCCAGTGCCCTAGCCATTAAGTCCCCCTAAGCCTGCCCACAGCTCCAGGTGGGCTGACCCCCTGTTCATGAGGAGCCCAGCAGATTTCAGTAAGGGTTCTGTGAGCAGGTCTCTGTGCCTGTGGAGAGACCCACTAATGTCAGTGCAACCCTGCACCAGTGCCAGACCAGGGCCCAGATCAGGGAAACCAGCAGACATTTAGGGTGAATTCCTGACAATGGGGCCCCATGGTTCACCCGTACAGCAGATTATAAGAAGCAGGGTTCATGTGCTCTGTGGCACGTGAGTTCAGATTGGTTCTGCAGCTCTCCTGAGCGCTCCAGCATACAGTGAAGGTTGAAGGGCTGTCTATATAAGCATTAAGCAAAGGATGTTCTTTATGTCCAATTGCACAGATATTTTCTGATGTTGTAACAACAGTTTGAGGTTCGAAAGCCAAATTCAAAGGAGCAGGAGCAAGGAGGTTGGTTACCTTAACAAACTTCTTCACCTACTATAAGTGAAGGCACAATAAAGCCCCCACTGACAACAAGTCAGGATGGCACCTCAGCCCAGACAATTAAAGATAAATAAACATGAGTCCCAGCTATCACAGAACTATGTCCTTACAAAACCTCTTTGGCATTCAGTGAGATTGCATCCACAGTGGAATTTACAGGTGGGAATAAATTAAGCCAAGAAATTTTTAGTATTCTGAAACACTAGTGTGCATATGTATATTAATTAACTCTGTTTCATTAAGGATACATTAAACTTGGCATCATATTCTCCATATGGGTGGCTAAAGTTTTACGGTCAGTATTAATTAGAGAAATTAGTAATAATCATTTATCAGCGGGATCTACAGGCTTAAGAAATAAAGAAGAAATCCATTTGCAGAGCGAGGGGATCAGATTCTTTTCAGAGTTACACTAAGCTCGAGAAAAGGAATAGTTTCACTTGGTAGTTCTCAGACACAAGGGGCCAAACTGAGTCTTGGCTAAGAGAGTGCAACTCTAGCAACTTCCCGAGAATTAGATGTGGTCTCAAAACACCATTGTGCGAAGAGATGAAGTGATCATTCAGATTAATGCACTGAACAGCAAGTGCAGTGTTATCTGCTGAGATCAGGGCATGGAGCTGCTTTTGGAGATCTTTGAATAATCTGGGAATAATTGATCCTTGTAAGAGGCAATGCTGGGTCTAGCTCTGTACATCCCAGCTCCAACTATGTTTGCTTATGACAAGAGCCAAACTGTTTCTTATAGTATGGATTGGATGGTTGGACAGTGACAGAGTAAGCAGTAAAGGAGTGAATTTTACTGGAAGATTCATTTATTTAGATTACATGTTACTAAGTCAGTAGCTTTGCCTATTGACTCCTTGAAATACTACTATATTGGAAATAAGGTACATTTACCCTGTGATGAATAGATACCAAGAATTTGATTCTCTGTTGCCAACGTAAAACTAGTGTATGAGCAAGCAGTGAGTGTGCAAAGCACTGCACTGCCTAGACATGTCTGTGTGATTCTGCAGTCAGGCTACTAGCAACCTGCACTAGTGCCAACATAGCCAGGCAGTGGTTGTAGTTCTGCCCAAGGCCTCCAGGCCATTCCCCTTTCGAACATCTCTGCTCCCTCCATGATGCCAGTGCCGTAGTCTCTGGGTAGTCCACTCTTCGGGAACATAGGATAATATGTCACCATCATTTGAGTCCACACCATGGTGAGACCAGACAAGCATTCCCAAATGTGTGAAAACCAAGCCATAAGATCACTCACACCTCCTGAAAGAACAGAAGCCCTCCTAGGAACAATCAGATGTCCCAATGTCACTGTAGTCAGCATGCAATGTTCCACACAGGTCCTCGGGCCACCACCTCCAGACCCCGTCAGGCTCACAGAATTCACTCTGCTCCATGTTCATGTCCTTTCTGCTAACCAGCACATGGTGCATGGAATACACGGGCTACTCTGTGACAGATATTACCCCTGCCCTTCTCCTCTCCTAGACCTAGTGCGATTCATAGGCTTTAGTTCCTGCTGTATATGGTCTGTGGTGATGGTGGATCTGGGTCCGAGCCCTCAGACATAACATATCCTGCCTTTGGCGCCATTATCTGAAATAAACCTCCTCTTAAACTGCAGCACAAGATACTGTATGCAGGAAATCCTGCCTCCTCCATGCTAAACAATAACAGCATATAATGAAATGACAGACATCCAGTGATACAGTATGGATGCAGACTAACTCAGCTACCCCTCTGATACATCCAGTGATGGCAGCCCTAAGAATTCTGTCCTGGGTACAGTAGCTGGGAGTCTGAAGTGCTTAGGCCTCACTGTGCACTTCTAAATGCCTTGCTAACACCACAACTCTGTTTCGACTGGATAGGTTTACTCCAAGTCATCAGTGGCTGCCATGTATCTCCTCACCATGAGTGACATGATTACAACCTGCTCTGTAATAGCTGGCACTAGCACAAGAGTAAGTCATCAGTGAAATGCACCAAAGGGAGGCTGCAGAGGGCAAGAAAGAGAGGCATGCCAGGTATACGCCTCCTGTTCTCAGCACAGCACGGAACTAAGCATGGAAAGGAGTTGGTGTCAGAAACCTAAATAGAAAAATACCACATATGCCACTAGATGTCACTAGGCAGACACCCACAGCAGCACATACAGGAGATGAAATCTCCCATTGAGTTTACTGGGGCCAGTATTTCACAACAGGTCAAAAGCACACTGCCTTTCACCATGTGAGCTGTGCTCCTTGAAATCTGTGACATCTCATAGTTGCAAAGCTCCAATGAGGCAAAGCTGTCCTTAGATTTCAAAAACTCACTTTTAATCATCTGATTTTCATAGTCTTTGTGTAAGTACCCACCTTGCCCAATGCATTCCTTGTGTTGGTGCACATCAGAAACCTGTGCTAAATACGGCCTCTCCTCCACAACACCAATACTTTCCCTAACCTCTAGAGGACATGCTCCAAAGGCCCCTCTTCAACTGGAGCCACAGAGCCATAAGATTGTGGCTAGCAATCTGGGAGGGTATCACATGTTTTTGCACCTATACTCTTTAACCCTGCAGTGACGCTTATCTATGTGTATTTGCCCATGTATACGCAGACTGCTCCTGCTCCAGGACGACAGAGGAAAATGCTCTAATTTACTTACACTTAAGTCATAAGGAATTTTAAAACAGAGAGCTAAAAGTCCCATGCCATTTATTGTTAGCATAACCTGATCAAGTTTGCCACAAATCAGATAAATGGTTAAAGGATTTACTCCAATAAATAAAAGGAATTGGGTCCTTCACACTATCTTTTACAAGGTAAAATCCTAGCTCGATTGAAGTCAATTGCAAAACTCCTGTTGATTTCAACAAGGCCACTGTTTCACCCACAGTGTATAAAAATGTGTGTTAAATGTATTATTTTTCATCAGTCATAAAAAAGGTTATACAGGTGCAAAAACTTGCAGTTGATTCAATCCATTCTGTTCCTTTGTGCACATCCTAAAGAAATAATAATTCATTCTTAGCTCTGAAATAGCACGTTTTATCCAGACATCTCAAAGCACGTCAGAAAGATCAAATTCTTTAAAGTTGCCTTGTATCCCACTGCATCACATCCCATCCCCATCCCATCTGTTGGTGTATCCACTTGTTACAGCTTGCCATGATCCTGCACTGACCTCTCTGGGGCAAGGACTGTCTTTATTTCATCTGTTTGTTCAGTGCCCACAACAATAATTAATACCTAGCTCTCATTTAGTGCTTTACAACATTAGATCTCAAAGCACTTTCTGATGGAGGTCAGTATCATTATCTCCATTTTACAGAAAGGGAAACTGAGGCACAGAGAGGGGACATGATGTGGCCAAGGTCACCCAGCAGGACAGTAATAGAGCCGAGATCTACTGAATTCCAGTACAGTTCTGGTAATCACTGAGTGGAGCTTCAAGGCACTGCTACACTATAAACACTAATAAAGCAGGGAAATATCATCCCCATTTATTGATGGAGAGAGAGGTAGTGGCTTGGCCAAGGTCATACACTCGCAGTCTGATGCCCTATCCACTGGACCACACTTCCACTGACTGAAGAAGAGAGTTCGCTTCATTTCCAGTCTTAATTACGAAGTTGTAGGTTTAAAAGTCAGACCTTTAACCTCAACTAAATGCGATTTCATGTAGCTGAACAGATTTGTAGGTCTTAGTTATAGATCTGCCTAGAAGATCTGAAAGACAGGGGTTGAGTGCACACTAAGTGAAGAGCTGCGGCAGAAGTTAGCATTTGCTGTGGGCGGTTCAGTATTTTTCCAATCACATTTTAATGTGGTTTGGGAGAGGGAGGTGCAGCAAGAACTTGCATGACCCAGGAGAAATAAAGATCTTACATTCCCCATCTCCCTCATCCCTGGTGTTCGCAAGCTACAGTGTTTTCATGCAAGTGAAATCACTTCTTTGCTCCCCTAGAGAAAACTAGTCTTTGCTTGTCTGAGTAGAATGTTTCTCCTCAGAGCGGAGGCCTGGCTCTCTTTGAATATTATGCTCTCTGCAATACTTGTTATCTGCACAGAAGCAATGGCCACAAGCAGAAGGGATGTGTTTGTGTTCCTAAACCAAGGGCAGAGTATGCTCTGAGCACCCCTGGGGTGAGAAACAGGCTGCGAGAGAAAGAGAGACATAAGAATAGCACATGAGCGGAGTAACTCCCAGTTCTTTTCAGGGCCCTGGGAGAAGGTAGAAATTGATCCGGACCCCTGTCTTTTTCCCTGTATGGCCTTCGCTCTCTCCCCCTTCATTGTTTTAGTTCCCTATTAGGTAATATTTGAAAATGATTGTTTTGAAGACAGGATGTGTGAATGTTTTGTCCCTGAATGGATGAGTGCAGGTGCCTGGCACAGGGCTGAGAAAAGGCAAAGGACAGAGCACAGAACTGTTTCAGCAAGCCACGCACACAAATGTACACTCCAGGTGACAAATGGCTCCTCTTAGCCACCACCAGCATCCAAATATTCCCATCATGTGGGAGGCTAACACAAAAGAATACATTTTAAGGAGGCCAAAAGTTTAGATTCTCTTTGGCTATGTCTACACAGCAATTAGACACCTGTGGTTTGCCTGTGCCCACTGACTGAGGCTTGCAGGGCTCTGGCTGTGGGGCTATTTCATTGCTGTGCAGATATCTGGGCCCAGGTTGGAGCCAGGGCTGTAGGACCCTACAAGGTGGGAGGTTCCCAGAGTTCAGGCTCCAGCCCAAGCCTGGAAATCTACACAGCAATGAAACAGCCTGAGCCCCACAAGCCCAAGTCAGCTGGCACAGGTCAGCCATGGGTTTTTCTTTGCTGTGTAGACCCACCAACCACCTATTTGTTAGGGTGTGTTTCTGCCTGCTGTGTAGGACCTCTTCTAGTTACAAACATACCTAGCTGGCCCTCTGCACAGAAGCCAATCTCATCCTCTGAAATCAGTGGAGAAGCAGAGCTTCACTAGCCCTTACCCCAACTCCCTCTTTGAACAAGTCAATGTCATTGCTTCAGTGTCTCCATCTACCAAATGGAATAAAATGTGTCTATTGACCAGTGCTATCCTGAGAATTAACTAGCTAGTTTGTGAAGCACTTTGAAGGTAAGTACAGCTCATCTGTATGTGCATCTATTCTCTCATTTTAAACACTCAGGCAAGTAAGATGCAAGGAAGGCAAGAGGAAGAGAGCTTAGATCTCCTGGTCCGAGTAGATGCTAAATAATTGATGTTGCATCATGTATCTGCACATGCTTGGCCTTCGACACCTTCTTATTTTAGTGCAAATGTGTTTTGATCCTGAGCTAAAGTCATGCCTCCATTTGGAGTCTAAAAGTTATAGATCCCACCCTGGTCCAATAGTTGCTAGTGGCCATTCTAAGCAAGTCCAAGATTCTTGTATTGGAACTCTGAAAATGATAGACAAATATCTTCTACCAGTGCCACCATGGAAGTGCAGATGTGATCAGAACCAGGAGCAGAGTAATGCACCCCTCAAGCAACTGGAACAATCAGAGCCCATGTACTGGTGGCTAATGGGCAGAAAAGTAAGGTCCCAAACCAACTGTCAATGTAGTCTAACAGAGGTGGGTGGATTTATTAAGTCTGCCATACATTATGCTGCTCATTGGAAATAGATGAAGGTGCTAAAATCAGGATTACACAGAAGCAGTAGCAGCTGCAGATTAGTGGTTTCTTTTTTAAACATCAGGTGATGAGAAAAAACACCACCAGCAGCAAACAGGTACAGGAGACCAGGGCAATCAGAAGTGAATGATTGATAACAAAGAGGTGCTAAACGGGCATTCCAAATACAGCAGATGGAATGATCCTAAATAACAGACTTCGTTCCTGGTTGGCTTTCAGCGCAGACCAGCCCCGAAGAAGGGTGCACAATATAATATCGAGGTGATTGTTCTCAGGATTCACAGTGATGTTCTCACTTTCAAACTACCTGAGTATTAGGCAAGTCAAATAACCTTCTCCTGATATAAATGGGTTTCACCCTGCAGAGGATCTGATTGGAATGTCTGCACAGGCCAAGGCACCGAACTACATGAGCAAATCCAGGCAGTGGGAAAGAAAGAGAGACCACAGACAACAGCCAAGAGAATATGAACCGTATGTGTGACTCCTAGCTGCTCTCCACTGTGCAGAGATTAGGAGGGAAAGGTCTGCGGTGGGAAGACTTGTTGATAGTGTAGACAGGCAGAGATGACTGAGAGGTTAAGTCGGTGGGGAGACTGGGCTATGAAAGGCATGTCTCCAGGTCTCCACACATCTAAGCAAAGATAACCTATGAAACGTGAACGTTTTCATCACAGCTTCTAGTTCTCTAATGGCTGTTTGTGTTGACATATCCACAGCCTCCTTGAATATTTAAAACTTCCACCACAGCTCAAAGAAAGAGAGAAATCTAATCACGATAATGAAGTGTTAGCCCAGGGTAATGTCTGGCTATGGATGCCTTCGATACAATGAGAATGGTGCACCATGAATTGCCTTGGTGTATGTTTAACTGAACAAAAGCTAGAGAGAGTACTGCAGAGAACAATCCTGCACTGCCAGAAGGTCACCTTGGGCTCTTCCATCTTTACCATCTATGATCCTACAATCCACATAGCACAGCCAGTGAATGGACAGAGGGTCAAATTCACATGCTGAACAAGCAAACCACCACTCATGAAGGCCTTTCCCCAATACTCATATCAGCACCAGTGGCAGTGACTTACAGGCCTGGTCTCGGCAAGGAGGCACAGGTTGGGAAACATTATATCCCCTTCGGTGCTTACAGGTGGGCTATTTAAGAGAGAAACATGAGAGTATGGATGGGCTCAGAGCCAAATTTCCCCCAAGTCTGGGATTGGTCACTTCTAGGTCACAAGTTAACTAGGCAGAGTTGTTGCATAAGTGGCAACGGTGACAGGTTTGCAGCCCTTTCTATGCAGCTTCTGTGCTGCACTACATCTTGGTTTTGGATAACAGATCTCATTTAATGGCACCCTAATGCTTGCTGACAGACTAAATGCTAGAATAAGGGGAAGTGTGCAGGTAGCTGGTTATTCTGAGGAAGATTTAAAAAAAAATACCAAGAGTTCAGCTAAGGACCTTCACACAGAGAATGTATTTATTTACTTGCTTTTGGCTGCATTATAGCACCATCTAGTGGAAGAAACCTAGGACTAGCGAATGTGCCCCCAGGATGGCAGTTTATTGTTAGTTTGTGTTTTGCTACAACAATCCAATTCACCGCAATGGTCAGGATTGACACTGAGGCATGAATTCAGCAAAAAGCTGATTCAATGGAACAAGAACTCTTCCTTGTGCTGTTTAGAACAGAAGCCTCTCACCAACTTGCCTAGAATAGTAGCTATCAAAAACAGTCACCAGCCAGCAGGCAACTGGCTATGCAAAAGGAGGTGGTAAACTCATGCTAGGTTCTGTGGATCTCCTGAAATCCCTTTCACATCTGCTACTAATTGGTCCTCTCAGCTGTGAGAGGTCAAGGCCTGCGTGGATGTGGAACCAGACACACACCTGTTCACCCCAATGATGATCCTACAAAGGAAGGATTGCAATACACAAGCAGAGCCATGCAAGGACTCTGTAGGACCATAATGACACTAGGCCAGGTTGCATGCTGAACATGGCTCTGGAGGTGGTGCCCGCTGGAAATACTAGAGCAAACGTGACAGAATGTTTCCTTCGGGGGTTAAATGTTTGCATCCTGTCTACACCGGAATTTTCAGCTGTGCTAGCTAACGTGTTTAAAACACATCGAGTGCCGATATACTCTGTCTGCTGCCATCCAAATGGGGATCCTCTGACCTCTTGTCTCAGGCCCTGTCCACGCACAAAAGTTGTACTGCTCTAACTAAACTGGTATTGTTAAAGCAGTACAACTCCCCCACTCCCAATGTGAATGCAGTTATACCACTCTAAAAATGCTTATACCAGAGATAGCTTTCACCCCTTCCTGCATGAGAATAGGCTATTCTGTGGTAAGTCTCTTTTTCCTCCTGGGGAATTCTGCACCACTACATAATGCAGATTTTTGCAGAAATTGTGCATGCAGAATTTCCTTTCCCTCACCGAAATGGGCTGCAGTGCTGCTAGCCACCACTAGGGGCCACTGGACTCTGCAGAGCCCAGCTTGCACATAGAAGACTCTGCCCCTGGGAGGGAGAGGGAGCTAGAGCAGGAACGGGCAAACTATGGCCCACAGGCTGCGTCCAGTCTGTCAGACGTTTGAATCCTGGCCTTGAGCTCTCACTGGGGAGCGGGGTCTGGGGCTGCCCCGCTCCACACGTGTCATGGCTTTGCATGGCTCCCAGAAGCAGTGGCATGTCCCCCTCTGGCTCCTATGCATAGGGGAAGCCAGGGAGCTCCACACACTGCCTCCACCCCAAGTGCTGCCCCCGCAGCTCCCATTGGCCAGGAGCCATGGCCAATAGGAGCTGCAGGGGCAGCGTGCAGAGCCGCCTGGCTGCACCTCCACGTAGGAGCCAGAGAAAGAACATACCACTGGTTCTGAGAGCTGCTTGAGGTAAGCGCCGCCTGGAGCATGCACCCCTGACCTCTTCCTGTGCTCAACGCCCTGCTCCAGCCCTGATCCCCTTCCTGGCCTCCAAACCCCTTGGTCCCAGCCCGGAGCCCTTTCCTCCCCAAACCCCAGAGCCAGCACCCCCATCCGGAGCCCTCATCCCCCCCATACCTCAACTCTCTGCCCCAGCCTAGAGCCCCCTCCTGCACCCTGAACTCCTCGTTTCTGCCCCCCCCCGAGCCCACACGCCCAGCTGGAGCCCTCACCCCCTCCCACACCCCCAAGCCCAATTTTGTGAGCATTCATGGCCTGCCATACAATTTCCATACCCAGATGTGGCCCTTGGGCCAAAAAGTTTGCCCACCCCTGAGCTAGAGGGTTCTTGGCAGCTGCAGTTCCCAGCATGCCCAGAGGAAGGAGAGGGTGGCACACAGGAAACTTTGTGCAAGCCTGGCACTGAGCATCAGGCTGTTTCCCTCTCTGGATCTCTGGGCTAAGAACAGGGAAGGGGGGAGGGTATCTGAGCAAGCGGGGGACCTATGACTGGGCTCAAGAGGGGAGGGGGTGTGGGTATCTGGGCCAGAGGGGCCCCGTAGTCGGCCCTGGGAGGGAGAGGAGGGGATGCAGGTAACTGGGCTCGGGGGGCCATGGCTGGGCTCTGGACAGGTATGGGGTGTGGGTATCTGGACTCGGGGGAGAGAGGTTGTGGGTGTCTGGCCCCCCAGCTGGGCTCTGGGGAGGCGGGGAAGGGGGCAGAGAAACAGGAACTGGGTTGTCATAGGGGTTGCTTTAACTCTTTACTCCTGGGGGAATTTTGGGGGGTGTTTGTATTTTTACTGAAATACTTGCTGACAGGTATTTTGAAATAAATTACCAAAATAATTGAAACTGGCATGATTATGTGGTGTTCTTTTGACAAATACAATTTGCAGAACTTTAAAATACTGTGCGCAGAATTTTTAGGCACAGAATGCCCCCAGGAGTATCTTTTCTATCGAACTAACTGTGTCCATGCTTGGGATGGTACCAACAGTACTATAAAGGTTAAAAAAAAAGTCACACTTCTAACCAAAATACTTATACCAATACAAAACAACATCTAGCCCTTTACATTTTCTTGCCCTGTTCTGATGGACAATCTGATTTCAGAGCCATGGTTCTTGCTATCACTGAGTAAAGCCCACAGAAATGGATGGTGTATATTTAAATGGGAATTTCCATGTAAGCAGGTACTGTCTGCGTCACGGCCCTGTGAGCATTGTTAAGCAGCATTATTACTGTGATGATTATTTCATGTCCAGTCAATTTGGTGCCAAAATGGATCATGCCACATCCTTTCGAGTTCATTGGACACGGTTACGCTTGAGGAATTTCAGGACTGTGGACGGGTACTGAAAACTCAGCACTGAGAGGAACAACTCGTCCTGTGTTGCACACGCATTCGTGGAAACATTACGAATCCCGTATTTTTCCTCCCACCACCTCACACAAGTTGAGTCATTTGCCATATTAACTGTGATTCCCATGTCCATTCCATCTTAGTGAAACAAGCCCTGTGCTGACTCTGAGGCCATGTTTGAACAACAGCCAGCACGTGTTTTCCACCACTGCTCTTGAAATAAGGAAAAAACTACTTCCATGTGCACTCCTAAGCACTCGGTGTCAAACTCTGTGCTGTGCTTCGAGATGGGCAGCCCAAGTGAAAGGCTCAGTGGCTTTAAGTCACCTTTGCACCCTCCCGATTTTGAGCTACCCAGATGACTGAAAGAACCAACAATGTAACTTAGGCAGCCTGGTACCTGCTCTCCCTTCTAGCAGCATCCTTGGCAAGGCCTATTGTTTGAGGCATAAGCCAGATGGGCTGTAGCAGAATGCACAATAGACCCACCTTTCTGCAAGGGTGGGAGTCAGCATAGGGTTGCCTTTGGCAGTCCAACCCAGTGCCTGTTCCAGGGAAATTCTCACATATGTGCCATCATTGTGGCATACAGGGGATCAGGGCAGCAGACAGCCACCCTCTGTGTTTCACTCTCCTTTCATTGCCTGTACTTCCAAGTCATTCCCATTACCTGGTTTGCACGGGATATATTTCTCCAGACGCGTTTCCTTGTGTCTCTCTCCACAGTCCATTGCATTCTAAGTATTATTATTTTATGTAATTGGCTATATCAAAAGAGCCCTTACATAACCACAGCCACCTCAGGCACACATCTTCAAACACATGGATGCCTCAGCTGTCTGTCAGTTGCAATATTTTGCACATGACTGGGCTCAACCCTTATCCAGAAATATTAAAAATATGGAAAACACTTTACATATCATAAATTGGCCAAGCTCTGTGTAAACGGAGGAACGGTCCCGCTATTGTGAGGAACTTTCCTGGCTTCTGCACTACCCAGGTGAAGAGAGCTAGTGAAAGGATCTGAGTCCTCGCTCCCACTTCCTTTACCCAGAGGCCTCCCTGCCCTTGAGGACTCCCCTTCCACTCTCCTGTCTGGCAGAGTCCTCGCAACCCCGACAAGGCTGGGCCCAGGATTCCTGGGGGGCTTGACCCCCAACTCTGCTGTGGTCACCTAGGTCAGGGGCTAGGGTGTCCCCACTCCAGGGTGCTCTCTCTGCATTCAACACTTCCCTGACCCATTGATCATTACATATGATTTAAAGCAAATACAATTTATTTAATCAGCAATTAGTTTTAAAAGGAATAAGGAAAAATGGGAAAGTTTGAAGGAAACACATCCCTCTGCTCTGTGGCAGGGAACATCACAAACAGTCAGGGCAGTTCAAGGCAGTTCACAGTCTATTTCTTGTGGGTCCCAGGTCCCAGGTTTCCTCCTCAGGCCCTGGCTGTGCTGCAGGGATGCTGTGGGTTGGACCCTTGCTCTGGCGGTGGCCACACGCTCTCAGGCTCTAGGTGGCAGGACCCTTCTTCCTAACGTCACCCAGGGCCGATGTCATAAACAGATAGCTAAGGGTTAATGTTTCTTTTACCTGTAAAGGGTTAACGAAGGGAACCAAACCCTTTTTCTCTGCTAAAAAGCCCCTAGCAGAGAAAAGAAAAATATAATACTCCTACTGGCTTGTGGATTCTTACATCCCACCGCTACCACCATGTCGTAGCTTCCTACTCAGATTTGAACCTTAGCATTCATAAAATGAGAAGCTAGCATGAACCCTCTAAGCTTAATTACTAGCTTAGATCTGATACCACTGCCACCAGCCAAGGATTCCAGGGCTTGGCTCCCTCTGGTCTCCCAAAACCTTCTCTAGGGGACCCCAAGACTCAGAGGCCCTGAGTCTCACACCAAAGGGAAAACAACCTCCTCCCCTTGTCTCTTACCCCCGTCATCCCCTGCCCCCCTCCCTGGGTTATCCTGGACGATACTGTACTCAAACTCCTTGACTTTCAAAACAGAGAGGACAAATTCAACCTTCCCCCTCTCCTTCTTCCCCTGAGGCTGCACAGATCACCCTCCGTAAATCTACACACAAAGAGAATTTCCTTCCCTTCGTTCCTTAGCCTACCAGAGAAAACTCAACAGGTCTTAAAAAGAAAGCTTATATAAAAAAGAAAGAAAAACACATAAACATAGTCTCCATATCAGGTTGACAATACAGGGTCAATTGCTTAAAAGAAAAATGAATAAACAACCTTCAAAAAGAAATACAATTTAAACATTCAGCAACTACACACATGTAGAACATGACATTGCTCACAGCATTGACTTGGAGGAACTTGTTTCTAAATTTGCTAAACTTAAAGCACGGAAACATAAATTCTAAATTATAACATGTTACTCTGTGACCGTGTATTGTGTATAATGTATGTGATTTTGGGGAGGGCGGGGGCAAGATGGAAGTTTTGCCTAGGGCTCAAAATATCCTTGCACCGGCCCTGATGTCACCCCTGCCCTGTCAGGGTTACGATCCCCCTCCAAGTC
Source organism: Chelonoidis abingdonii (assembly GCF_003597395.2). Classification (NCBI taxonomy): domain Eukaryota; kingdom Metazoa; phylum Chordata; order Testudines; family Testudinidae; genus Chelonoidis; species Chelonoidis abingdonii. The sequence continues at coordinate 16,837,819 of NC_133777.1, forward strand.
TGGCCTGCAAAGTGCCTTGGCTGAGGCATCTCCCTGTGCTGGGCCCACTGCCCAGGGTCCCCCTCACCCTTCCCAGCTGCTCACCGCACCCAGCTCCAGACTGCTCCACTCTGCCTCAGCACGGCTGCTGCTGCTGCTCTGCCTCCAGCTCCCTGGGCCGCTTCTCTGGCTCTGGTTGCTGCAGCTTTACTCCCAGGGCAGGTCTGTTCTCTCTGGGCTGTGCTCTGGCTTTGAGGCTGCAGCTCTGGTCCCTAGCTCAGCTTGGGACCCTGCACTCTCCTTAGCTCTGCTCCACTCTGTCTGACCCAGGTAGTTCCAGCTCACATGGAAGACGAGACCCCCGCTGACCTCCTGACTCCCTGATTAGCCTGCCCACCCTGTCCATCAGGCTGACCTGGAGCATTGGCCTCTCCCCATTGTCCCTGGGGACTGTCAGTCTCAGGGTCCTGAACTCCTGATTTCCCATCAACCCTTCCCCTTTTGGTACTGGGAGCTACCCAACCAAAACACCCCCACTGAATGTTAGTAAGGGGATAACAGTCCCCTTCCATCTGCACCAAAGCAGATCTCTTCTGCCAGTCTGTTGTTTTCACATTGACTTTGGTTTTGATTTTTTCAGTGAGCTCATGAACATTATCTTTATATTTACAAAATCAATGTATGAAAAATAGGAAAGCTAGAATATTCCGTTGAAAATAAATTCAGTGGCTCTGCCCATGTTTGGTCCCTTCTGCATTTGTCTTTTGCAAATATTCTAGTGAGCAAGTTTATTGAATTGAATTTCTGGGTACTCTCACCTGCACACTCAAATTCAACCACCGCCTCTGTGCTGATGACTCACAGATCTACATCTCTGCTGCAGACCAGTCTCCTGCTGTTCAAACTAAAATCTCAGACATCTCTCTGACATGTCCCTATGGATCTCTAGCTGTCAGCTCAAGCTCAGCATGGCTACAGCAAAGCTCTTAATCGCCTCTCCACCCCCAACTGCCAACTTTCCCTTGCTACCTCCTTTCTTGATCAATAGAGACAGGATCACCATCCTGACTTCACTTCCTAGGTGCAGGAGGAGGGGGGTGTCTTCTATGCTTCCTACATATACCCCCAAATTTCATTATCTGTCCTCAGAGACAAGATAACCACCTTGCGGCTTCTTTTTTCTATGTGGTGCTTCCCTGTTCATATCTTTTCATTAACATCTGATTTCATATGTAAATAGCATCCACTGCATTAGCTTATAATGTTTAATTTACATCTTGACAGAGAGAGATTTATTTATTACCTCCTGGAGGGAGGAAAAGCTTGTTTTTCACCTCTGCTAGTGTCTAATGCCTGGATACAGACTTTAAAAACATATTTTCCATACAGATACTTAACTCCCTACCTCGTAGGTTTATATACATTGCACAATGATATTAGTGACGCGTGTTACTCCAGCTTTCATGTCAGTCCTGAGTCACATGACAGTCTTGGTGAAGAATGTACAGACCAGAATCAAGATAACCCTGTAATCCCCTTGCCAGTTGGCATTAAAAGTTCCTCGGGCCACACAACTAAAACGTTCGTCCAGCCTCTCCTCCTTTCATGTCTCAATTACTGCAATATCCTTTCCTCTGCTTTGATAGCAGACACCAGGCCCTGGCTCTGGCCACGTAACAGTGGGGCTCATCATCCACCCCTATCACCTCTGGTCCCTGCTGCCTTCCTGTGCTCTCATCCATTCCCCCTCACTCCCCACTGCCCCAGGCCCCCGATGCCTCCCCTGGCCCTGCATCTATCTCACCATTGCCTTTGGCCCCTGCTGCCTCCCCCTTCACTCTCCCCCACATCCAGGGCTTAATGGGTCCTGGGGCTTGCTGAGACAAGTGGTATTAACAAACATGCAAGTATCACTTTTCAAAGCAGACTTACTATCTGTGAAAAGTGATATTTGTATATTTGTTAATATCACAGCACACTTAGTAGCTACATGGGAGGCTATGAAAAGTGATAAGTGATATTAACAAATACACAAATAACACTTTTCACAGCAAGCCCCAGGACCCACTAAGCCCAGGATGGGTGGGGACAGCAACGGGGGAGGCAGCATTATTTTTGTTATTGAGTCTACCCAAAAAAACTACAAATATATATTGCAATGATTTGGATGTGAATCTGTGTGTATTTAATTGTTTTTCCTAAAGTTAAGTAAATATTTTAAGAAGAAAGTGTCAGTGCGGTCACCAGTGAGAGTTGGCAGCCGCACTTGGAGGACACCAAAAAATTCGTTGCGAGAACCCGTCATAGAATATTCACAAAAAGAAATTTCAAACCTAAGTGCCAAATATCCACAACCACAAATGCAGCTCTAATAGTTATGTTCATCCAAATACAAATGCAATTAGTACCATGTGACCTGTCTAATCAAAATTAACCAACACTTTTCAAAATTTGTACAGATGAATATTTGTAATGAGCTGCTCGTAAACCATGTATGCAGACCAAGGGCATGATCCTTTTAACACTTACAGATGAGAGTAATTGCTCTCATGTAACCCCATCAGTTTAAGTGGGCTACTTAACTGCACAAGTAAATCTGAAAATTTGCAAGAGTGGGCCCCAAGACTTTATTCTCTTTGGGGAATAATTTCCTATAAGGTGAAATTCACCTCTGCGCAGAGCACCTGCAGACATCCTTTCCACCACTTAAGCACTGTATTGAGGTCTGAAGTGGTGCATTGGCCTAGCACTGATCCTTTTCCTCTGCACAGGAGTGAATTTCACCCAGAGAGAATAAGGGTTTGATCCTGCATCACCACTGCAATCAGAGTTCTGCCACTGACTTCAGTGGGAGCAAGATCAGGGCCTAAATAAGGAAAATCGAGATCTGTTAGCAGAACAGAGGAAGCAAGAGAGACAGACAGATCATTCATATAATAAATTATTCATTACAAATTAATAGCTCAAGTCCAATAGCCCTGCTTTTCTCCCTTCAGCCTTCACCCTCAGTTACTTAGGCCTTGGCTACACTGGTGCTTTACAGCGCTGCAACTTTCTCACTCAGGGGTGTGAAAAAACACCCCCCTGAGCGCAGCAAGATACAGCTCTGTAAAGCATCAGTGTAAACAGTGCCGCAGCGCTGGGAGCGCGGCTCCTAGTGCTGTAAGCTAATTCCCAGGGGGAGGTGGAGTACGTGCAGCGCTGGGAGAGCTCTCTCCCAGCGCTGGTGCTGCGACCACGCTCACACTTCAAAGCGCTGCCTCCAGAGCGCTCCCACGGCAGTGCTGTGCACTTGCAAGTGTAGCCATACCCTCATATCTGTTTACCAGTTTCCTAGCCATGCTCCTCTTCCCACCCTCAGCACTAGTTACAATGGAGCAAGTACCTGTAGCTATTATGTTGTTTAAATAATAAGATGAATTGGGGGTTGATTGTGTCCCCAAGTTAGCCTATTTTATCTAAAACAGACCATCCAAGCCAGGGCGCTCACTCATGTGATGGGGAACTGAAGCCAGACAGCTGTTTCCCCTTTTATAATCAGCATTTTTATTTTACGAGGGTCATTGCAGCAGCCATTTTTAATGCCCACGTTGACAGTTTAACTGTTTGCCTGGCTTGAAAATTCTCTTAATTTACGGGGTGCTGTCAAAGTCTGTGAATTGTGACTCTCTGCTGATATCAGCCTAGCCAACAAGGGCCTTTTTGGTAGGAAATATCTTTACTTTCCCCTTGATCCATTGCCATCGACTGTGTTAATTTTATTGGTGACCACAGAGGCCAATTAAGCGAAAGGCATTACAGGCTCAGTTACTGAGCTTACACTGAAGGCTGCTTGTGCACCTGCTCACTTGAAGCAAAGGTTTGCATTCCTCAGGCCCGGTTCTGTTGCTCCATACCTGCGCTGAGCACAGGAATGGAGGAGATAGGGGAGCAAAGTGGCTTTCTGTTTCCCTTATTCTGGTACCGCTGTGGGCCTGCCCAGCCTCTGCTGTAAATTAGCAACGGTTCTCAAATTGTGAGTTGGGACCCCTTTTTAATGGGACCCCGGGGTGGTGAGGCTCAGTTTACAACTTCCCCTACCCCACCCAGGGCTGAATCATAGCCCTGGTCTACACTGGGGGATGGGGGAAATGGATCTAAGTTACACAACTTCAGCTAGGTGAATAACGTAGCTGAAGTCAACCTACTTAGATCGACTTACCGTGGTGTCTTCACCGTGGTGAGTCAACTGCTGCCGTTCCCCCGTTGACTCTGCTTGTGCCTCACGCAGCGCTGGAGTACAGGAGTCAACAGGAGAAGGCTCAGGGGTCAATTTATCGCGTCTAGACTAGACTAGACTAGATGTGATAAATTGATCCCTGCTGGATCGATCACTGCCCGCAGATGTGGCGGGTAGTGCGGACATATTCTTAGAATCATAGAACTGGAAGGGACCTCGAGAGGTTATCTAGTCCAGTCCCATGCACTCAAGGCAGGACTAAGTATCATCTAGAGTTCTAGACCATCCCCGACAAGTGTTTCTCCAATGATGGAGGTTCCACAACCTCCCTAGGCAATTTATTCCAGTGCTTAAACACTCTGACAGTTACGAAGTTTTTCCTAATGTCCAACCTAAACTGTCCTTACTGCAGTTTAAGTCCATTGCTTCTTGTCCTATCCTCAGAGGTTAAGAAAAACAATTTTTCTCCTTCCTCCTTGTAACAACCTTTTATGTACTTGAAAACTGTTATCATGTCCCCTCTCAGTCTTCTCTTCCACTTTGACCCCCTGCCTGGGGTGGCAGGGCTCGGGCTTTGACCCATTCACCGGGGGCAGCAGGGCTCGGGTGGGGTCAGGTTTCGGTCCCCCGTCCTGGCGCTGTGTAGTAATTTTTGTTGTTAGAAGGAGGTAGCAAGGAAATGAAGCCTGAGAACAGCTGAGTTAGAGCAACCTCAGTCCTGGCGCTGTGTAGTAATTTTTGTTGTTAGAAGGAGGTAGCAAGGAAATGAAGCCTGAGAACAGCTGAGTTAGAGCAACCTCAGTCCCCTGATGCACCATAGCAGTTCAACCAATGGCGCATCATGGGAGAGACAGTCCAGCCAGGCAGCTGAAGCCAGCCCATACAACAGAATGGGGAATGAAGCACTTGAACTACAATTCCCAAAAGACACTGTAGCAGCTCAGATGGGCACAGATTAACTCAAACTGTTCCAAAACAAAATGTTTCAATTTCATTCAACAAACTGAAGTGTTTTGATTTGGGTAGAACCAATACAAAATATTTCATTTAAATTTCCTCAACACAAAATCAAATTTTGGCAAAAATCAACATTTTCCTGCAGAAAATTAGGGTTTTGCAGAAAATTTATTTTCTGTCAAAAACATTTTGATGGTAAATTCCCAGCCAGCTCTAATGAACAGTAAGGAATTCTTGAGATCTATTTTTTTAAATTCATTTCTAATCTGAAGACCTCAATGCCCTTTGCAGGTGTTAAATAATTAAGCTTCTCATATACTACTATGAGGTAAGAGTGTTGCATGGATCACTTCACTCCCCACTGAAATGCAGTCATTGCTAGGGTGGAACACAACAGCGGTTTAACAGCACACAGCAGCACAATACAATCATTCATAGCAAGAGTGTCAAAATATGCTAAGGTAGCTTCTGTTCCCAGTGACCACTGGGAAAACCAGAAATAACTCACTGACATCAATGGAGTTACTCTGGATTTACTCCAGCATACCGTGAGGAGAATCTGGCCCTCTGTATCCAATTGCAACTGCTGAGGGAACGTAGATGGCCAGAATGCAATGAATGGAGTTCAAAGGTGGCCAGGACAACAAAGTTAACACTCTCTTTTGTGAAAAATATCAAGCGTTGTGATCCTGGGTTCAACATTTCATCAGAAAACAGGCGTCCAGTAGCACAGCATCCTCAATGCCATCAGCTCACTACTGCGTCACAGGGTACTCTACAATACTCACTCCTTATGGCTGTGTGTAGGGTACATGCAGTGTCTGCCCTCTTAGCATAGGTATAAACAGCAGTGTAGATGATGAGTCATGGCTTAGGCCAGTAAAGACATGCCAGATTCCTTGGGGTATGTACCCGACATGGCTCGCTACATATCCAAGCAAGACCTCCTCCATCGACACTGCTATTTTTAGCTGTGTAGTGTCCCATTGCCTCCCACTGCTGGAGACTTTCCCGCTTCAGCAGCAGGGAAAGGCTCTGGCAGGGGAGAGGCAGTGGGAAAAGGCTCTGGCAGCTCTCCACTGCTTCCGCCCATACTCGAGGCTTTCACTGCCATTTGTAACTACTCATTGCAGTGTGGACACAGCCTGCTTTCGCTGTGGTGGGCAGCAACACATACGCTACACTCTCCCACCAGCAGGGTGCACTGTAAACATAGCCACACCAATCCAATGAATCACCCAACTTTCATACATACTTTATCACAGGTGTTCCTACTGCCCTCCCAAAAAGCCCACTCTATCTGCTATCAGCCTTAGAACAGTTATGCGGTGTTGTTGATCTGTACCAAGGAGCCCTGAATCACAGAAAGATTCACATGCATAGGCAGCCTCGCTCAGCATCACAGCTCTTCAACAGCGGGCTTTGGTGACCGACAAACGAGACAAGGTTCTGACCCTGGCTGTGCCACAGATTTGCTGTGCAGCCTTCGAAAAATCAGTTAAACTCACCACCTATGTCCTTGTCTTCACTAGAAAAAAAGATGTGTTTCCGTTGTGTGTTAGTTAAGCCATGTTAAAAATCTAATGTAGACAAGGCAAGTTGTAGTTTTACAAATGTTACCTGGTTGAGGTAAACCTTAGGCTTTCCCACAAGAGTTTACCACAACCAGCTTATGCTTGTTAAAAATACACCTTTTTCTATGGTGGCCATGGCCAGTGTCTCACATTACCCATTGGAAAAAATGAAGAGATCATCCCTTATCTCACAGATGTGTTGTAAGGCTTAATTCAATCATGTTTATAAACTTGGACACTCTCAGACAGAAGACCCTACACCAGTAAGAATGAACGGTTATTTCTGTATTATAATCATTTAGGCTTTGTCTATACCAGAAAAGGTTTTTTTATACAAGCAAAGGTGTGAATTTCAAGTGGTATCACCTCCCGTAAGTGTACACTTCTATGCCAGTATAAAACCTCCCTTCCTTCCCCTCCTCCCCCTACTTTATCTTAGGTCAGTTGGGAATGGATTTAAGCTAAACTGAAAAAAGTCACTCCTATACCTGAAAACAAGTATCCACAGGGAGTTATTCAGCATAACGGGCAAAATTTGTCGACTTCATGAAACAAACACAGGCTTTGCACCAGATCCCAGAGTCCCTACTTGGACAAGAGACTTGAGTCTGAATTACAAGGAAATATACCGACAGGCCCTTTGTACTTATTTCTTTTAAACCAGCATCCCTGGTTTTCTTCCCAGGAGGACTTCCTTATCTTTTCAGTAAATTTGGGGTGGTGCTTACAATGCCTATATTGGCAGTATCTTTAATACAGATCCAGATTTATTACTCATCGAGCAAAATGCTAATTTATCTAGGGTACTTATATGACCTCCATTACCACAGTCTCTCAACACCTCCCAGTCTTCAAAGTATTTATCCTCATGCAAGGTAGGGCAGTTTTATTATCCCCATCTGTAGACAGAGGCACAGAGAGACTAAGTGACTTGCTCAAGGAAGTCTGTGGAGGAGCAGGGAATTGAATCTGAGTTTTCAGAGTCCCAGGCTAAGACACTAGCCACTGGACCATCTTCAATACCAAAATTGGGAAGAAACAAAACACTTCCGTTAACCGTTTTTTTTTTGTTTTTTGTTTTTTTTTTTTTTAAGTACACAGTTATTGACTATACCTTATTGTGGATCTTATATTCCAAACATTCAGGTAGGTGGTTATAGCTCTTCTGTTTTGTACACACACACACACTCTTTCTTTTTTTATTCTGTTTAATAACGAGTTGGGGCCATTTGGAGCTGTTGATTCATCAGATCATCCTATGGAAATGAATGGACAATTCTGCTTAAGAATCAATGCTACAATACAGCCCATGGCCCAGGGTAGCCCTTCGCTGCATTCATTCTTAAGAATCCTTGACTGTTGGATGTTATCACCCACAACACCGTCTGGAAAGTATCAGTTGACTTCACGGTAAGATTGGTTTCTTTCCCTGAAACCCTTCTGACATTATGGATCCACTCCAGCTACATAGACATCAATTCCAGTTTTGCCATTGGCTGCAATGTCAGTATGGCCAAACCCTAATGCAACTAGTTAGCCTCATTTTCATGTCTGAGTGCCCCTTAAAATACAACACCAAGTAGCAAACAAAACAAAACAAACTGCAACAAAATTTAATAGTAATTGTTCCTCTTGCCTTCCCCTTTGGTTTCTTCTGTAATCAATACCCTTCGATTAAGGCATTCTATTGCTTTACGTAACTGCTCTTTTGTAAAGCCTAAGTGGGTTATTTTTGAAATCTTCCACAGCCTTGTTTGTTTGTCCCCTTCCAGGCTTCTGGTAAAGTAAAACTATGGCAGGTCAACAGAACAGCTTGTAGCAGGAAACAGCAGCCATCGCTGCAGATAAACAAGATATTTACAGTGGATTTGCATTGTTACTGCACCATTTTCTCCAGCCAGATATAAAAATTGAAATGATAATGAAAAGTCACTGCGTGCTGTTACCTTTCCCCTTCTGATGCTGTAAAGGAAACTTTAAGAAATATCTTAGGCAAAAAAATAATTAACAAAAGGAAGTTTAGTCCCTGATCCTGCAGCTTGTTATATGTGGAGCAAAAAGATCTGTCTGTACAGAGCACAGTGCAGGCCCTGAGTCTTTGACCACAATCCTGCACACACTTGTGCACATTGTCAGAGCTGTTAGGGGGTGCGTCGGGCAACTGCCACCTGGAGGTCTTTGGGTGTACGCGTGTAGCACCTTTTCAAGCCAACAAGTCTAATTGAAGGTGGCCCCAAAGACAGGGGCGCCATTTGGGGGGGGTAGGGGAGGGCTCTAGCTCCCCTCTCGAGTTTCATACAGGAGATCACCCTGGGCCCAGACGGAGCTCTTAACTGCACCAACTTGAGTGTGATATGTGATGAGTTCGGAAGCTGAGCACAGCCTTTGGGGCAGGGAGTTGGTTTATAAACAGAGGCCAGGTGATTAAGATAACAAAAGGCTTGTCATTAAAGTAAATTAAGGATCGTTAGATGATCCTGAAAGCACTGCCAGGCACTCCAGTTAAAAGATTTTGTCTCCTCCCAATTTTGATATGAGACATAAAGAAGGGACATCAATCACTGAAGGAAAAGGAAAAACCCCTGTGGCCCTCTAGCACTGTGTGCTCAGATGCTCCCAGGGCTACCTTTTAAATTCTTGTGCTAACAGGCAGGATGATTCTTATCCCACCCCAAACTCCTGGGCTGACCACATGCCATCTCCAAATAACAATCAGCCAATAGAGAGGAGCTGCTTTTTACGGGGGGTTTTTTCACAATTCATTTTCAAATAAATTAATAAACTGAACCTTAGTGCCATCTCTAGCAGCTCCACAAGTGACTGCTGGAGGAGTAGGAATGTCCTTCAGCTGGTCTCCAATTCTTCTCATTCCCTGCAGCCTGGGCTTTTAGGCTTGGAACCTCCCTCCCACAAAATAGATGTGGTGCATCCCAAGGGAGGGGGTTCTCCTGAAGCCCAGGCAGTGAGGACCCAATTCATAGCATAGTGACTACAAAGCCTGGAATACCCCAGGTTCACTGATAGCCTCTGCACATCTCCTGCCACAAACCCACAGTGTGGGAAATGTTCCAGGGCACAGGTGGGCCTTCTGGATGTGGGAGGGGTTGTGACTTGGGCAATCCTCCATCCCAGCTACTCTTCAGCAACCACAAAGCCCAAGGGCACACTGTAGCAGCTTTTTGGGCTGACTAAACCAGCTCTTGGTAGCCAAGCTCCGGCAAGAACAAACCATTTCCCATTCCCTGCGCTCACTAGGCTCTGCACAGATGAACAGACCAGCTGGGGTCTTAGACTCCTGAGCTTTATTGACTCTCTCTGCTGTGCATTGGCTAAACAACAAAAGTCCTATCCCACATTCACTCTGGACTCAGGGTAAAACCTGGGAAGGAAACTCTGTCTTAGTCTCTGATTGCTTCAGAGTCCTGGTCAGGAACATGCAGGGAACATTCCCAGGATGCTGCTGGGGACTTGTGTGAATGGCTATATCTCAGAGAGAGATTCTCCCAAACATGGCAGCCTGCTGCTTGGGTACTAGTTGTGAGAGTAGCGGTCAGTGGAATTAATAAAAGGTCATTTAACTCTCCCTCACTAACATATCTACTCTCCTCCTCCCACACTCTTAAGGACATCGGCAGAGGCTTTATCATCAAGTCCACTGCAGAGTAGTCGCTAATATGCCACACAAAGCCAGACTTTATGACTAACCAACTTCAAACATGTGACAGCTCTGAATAAATCAACAAGAAGAGGCTGTTTGTGCTACTCTGGCAAATGATTATAGTAGCCCTGATGCCACAATATGAAACACATGGATGGAGCAGAGCTCTGTTAACTGAATGGGGGCTCCATGCCAGAGGGTGGAGCAGAGTGCAGGATCCGGGGCTTTGTTTCTTCAGGGCTGATCTGAAATGCCTGTGACCTTTCCTACCAGCAATGACCTTACCAGCATGAGCTCTGCTGAGTCTAGAGGTAAGTTTCAGGCGACAAGAACATAATGCAGCAAGTGGAATTTCTCTGTGACCTTCAATTCTCCCCTCTGCCAGGACACATTATTGCATTTTCACAACCTGAGCAAAGTCACCATTTGCTGGTTTCATTTGAGATGACCATACTTTTGGCCAAGCTCCATTTCCTTCCCTCCAAAGCAGTAAGAGCGATCTATGACTCAGCCTTCAATAAAATACAGTGTGGACTATTAAAAAGGACATGCAACATTAAAGTAAAGTTCCTAGAATATATTTGCTGGGCAGGAATTTTTACAGCTCCTGTATTTATCCTGTAAAACACAACATCCTATTTCACCAAGAGATTTACTTTGCACCAATATACATAAGTGCTATTTTTAAATTAAAGTTTTCCCTGTGATGAGAGAATCCAGCTGTTAAGGAATGCAATGGACTGGAAATAAATATTGCGCATTGAAAGATGCCCAAATCCCTTAAGGGTAAAATCCTACCGACTTTACACAGGACTCACTGAGGGTATGTCTATACTACGGGATTATTCCAATTTTACATAAACTGATTTTGTAAAACAGATTGTGTAAAGTCGAGTGCACGTGGCCACATGAAGCACATTAATTCGGCAGTGTG
>NC_133777.1:16850785-16863685 GCF_003597395.2 Chelonoidis abingdonii
TCTTATAAAAAGAGGGAGAGAATGACAAGGTATCCTGGGTGGGTTTGGGAGAGGATAGGGGGAAGGAAAAAGGCCACTAAAATATTTCAAAGTAATGACAGGCCTTTTGGTTGGGCTGTCCACGGGGGTGAGGGCGGGTGTCACGAAGCCTTCCATGCGTTCTTAACGTTCTGGGTGAAGAAGATATGGAACATGGTGATGGTTGAGGTGGTTCACAGGGGCTGCAGTGGCCACTCTGTGAACCTGCTGCTGTTCCTGAAGCTCCAACCAGACTTTGTGGAGATATCAGTTGATCACGCAGCAGCCTCAGCTTGCCCCACCGCTACACTGATCTTCCTGCCCTACACCTTTCCTCACGTTGTGTCCCTCCTATCCTCACGTTGGTCCCTCCTGTCCCTCACGTTCCTGGCATTTTCCTGTAATTTGACACCACGTCTTTCACTCATTCAGATGAGCTCTTTCATTGTGGATTACTTCATATTTCCGAAGAACATTTTGGTCTCGCTCTTTTTTTTCCTCGCCTCCTTATCTGAGCATAGCCCTCGGATGGAGTACGGAGGCTTGAAAATTTGCAGCTGCATAGGCGGGGAAAAAAAGAGAGAAGCATTTTAAAAAAGATACATTTTACAGAACCATGGTTATACTCTTTCACAGTGGAACAACACTATTCACCTTACATTGATCATGGTGCATTTTCACTACAAGGTCGCATTTTGCATCTTAATATGCAGTGCCTGCAGCTTTGGTGGTTAGAGATCTCACAGACGCAGGTCCAGGCAGCAGAATCAGCTTGCATGCGCCACGGTCAAGCCATTGTCTTTCGCTTCTGCAGCCTTCATATAGACGAGGGCCCTATCCTTTCCCAAATACCAAGCAAAGTCCGTCAGTCTGTTCTTTCCTTGTTAACATGCAGCAGCAGAAACCACCCCCCTATCCAATTCTCGTGCAGATGCTCGTTTTAAACCCCTCCCCCCACCGCGGTGGCTGGTATCATGGAAGATCACCGTAATCACTCCCCCTTTCTCCTCCCCACTCCATGGCTGGTAGCAGGGAAGTCCCTGCTAGCCAATTATGAAAAAGCTCAGCCCCATTTCCCCGTCCCTCCCCGCCCACTTGGCTACCTGCAAAGAAGAGATTTCTTTTAAGCAACAGAGGCAAATAGCCTGTAGGAATGGCCATTCTCTGCCCCTTAATTAAATTCCTGAATTTCAACCAGGTTATCCATGAACGATATCACTATCCTGAGGATAACACAGTGAGATAAAGAACGGATGTTGCTGAATGCCAGCAAACCGGACCATACGCAGCTAGGCTTTGTCATGCAATGATACCAGATTTACTTGCTACATGCATGCGTGGTCAAGTGTCCTACCACAGTGGACGAATAGCTGCCTTGCCCAGAAACCTTCTTGCAAGGTTTTTTGGATACCCTCAGGAGAGCTTCATGGCGATGTCCATGAGGATTTCCGCTACATCCCCGACATGTTAACAAACTTTTCAATAACTGTACGGGCCACCGAATTGCAATCCCAAGTCTCAGCGGATAAATCATCATTAAAAAACGCTTGCTTTAACCATGTTTTATATTTACAAAGGTACACTCACCAGAGGTCGCTTCCATGGCTTCATTGTCTGGGCTAGTGGCTTGAGGAGGCTGGGAGGGTAATTCCGTTCTGGGTGAGAGAAAAAGCTCCTGGCTGTTGGGGAGAACGGAGTGCTGCGTGCTCTCTGTAAGCTCCTCGTCTCTTCTCTCCTCATACTTCCCCGTCCGCAGAAATCCCTCAGGCATGCTGAGATTACCACCCCCACCTCGGAATCCATGACAGGGGTTGAGTAGTGATTGCGGACCCCTCTAGAATTGCATGCAGCTCAGCGTAGAAGCGGCATGTTTTCGGCCCTGCCTCGGACCTTCCGTTGCGTCTTTGGTTTTCTGCTAGGCTTGTCTGAGCTCTTTAACTTTCACTTTGCACTGCACTGAGTGCCTGGTATGGCCTTTCTCCATCATAGCCTTGGAAATTTTTTCAAATATTTTTTCATTTCATCTTTTGGAACGGAGTTCTGTTAGCATGGAATCTTCTCCCCATATAGCAATCAGATCCAGTACCTCCCGTGCAGTCCATGCTGGAGCTCTTTCTCGGTTCTCAGGAGACTGCATTGTCACCTGTGCTAATGAGCTCTGCGTGGTCACCTATGATGGTGAGCTCTCCACACTGGCCAAACAGGAAAAGAAATTCAAAAGTTTGTGGGGCTTTTCCTGTCTACCTGGCCAGTGCCTCTGAGTTCAGATTGCTGTCCAGAGCGGTCACAATGGTGCACTGTGGGATACCGCCCGGAGGCCAATATCGTCGATTTGCAGCCATACTAACCCTAATCCGATATGGTAATACCGATTTCAGCGCTACTCCTCTCGTCGGGGAGGAGTACAGAAACCGATATAAAGGGCCTCGCTGTGTGGATGAGTGCAGCGTTAAATCTGTTTAACGCTGCTAAAATCGGTATAAACGCGTAGTGTAGACCAGGCCTGAGACAACACTCCAAAAATCAATGAGAATGTTCCCTAAGAAAGGATCCCAGGTTGAGCTAAGCAAACTGTAGAGAAATGTGGGTCGGTGGGAGAGAAAGGGGCTGATGAGATTGTCCTGGGTTTGAATTCACAAAGCGTCCCTGAAAATGGAGCATTTTTGGTGAAGCTGGGACTGGTGAATTTTCCATTGTTTGGATGTTTGTGGAAATGTCAACAGATGTATGTCCCCATGAAGCAAACTGGTTCACTTGATTGAGCACAGGACTGGGAGGCAGGAACTCCAGAGTTCTCTCCCCACTTATGACATTGTGTGGCCTAAGAACTGTTTTGTATTGCTCTAGCAATTCACAATAGCACATTAGGCCTCACAACACCCCTGTGAGGTAGGTAAATATCCCCATTATACGAGCGGGGAAATCTACTAGAACAGAGGATCTCTCCTCCGAAGTTCGGTTCCCGATCTCATTGAAATCAACCTTTCCACTGATTTCAGTGGGCTTTGGATCTGGCTGTCAACCCTCTTAAACACACATACCGGGAGTGTTTCTGATTTGTCACACGCATCATTGAGAAAAATGACCATCTCCCAAGATTTTCCCCAAAAATAGAAATTTTAGAGACATGAAATCACACAAGAATAAATGAGGGGAAATGCTGCATGAATCCCCATAAAAAAATAATAATGTGGCCAATTTTGCACAATTCCAATGTCAGAATTTGGCCATAAGTCTGATCTTAAAAATATTTCTAAAGTATGTGAAATATGCTTTTTAAAAGGAGGTAAACCAAGAGGCACTTGAAAGATCTCCAGGAAAAAAAAAGTCTTTACTCTTCAAAGGTTTCAGTACAACCTCCAGAGTAAGCTTGAAGGGAATTTTAGATGTGCTTTCAAGCAGCAAAAACCCTTGCGTAACATGGAGTGAACTGAGGACAGCTGTCATGAAAATATCTTTCTGTGGCACTGGCTTTCCTTCCCCAGCTGTAATTGTGCAGCATAAAGCATATCAATGACAAATCTCAATTACATTTAAGAAAAATAGATAGATTTCAAAGAGAAATATACTGAGTGGCTGTCACTCAAAATATATGGTAATGGTGCAATTTTCCATTCAGGACTACTTATTCAATCATTTAGTAAAACAATTTGTGTGTTTGAGAAACAGAGAAAAATATCATGCAAAGCTTGGAAAGGTGGGTGTTCACCTTCGCTCAGGCCCTGAGGAGGGATGGAATAGCTCCACTGAAGTCAACGGGACTACTCTAATTTATTCCAGGTTAGGATCTGGCACAGAGAGTGGTGGAAAATGGCATGTTGAAAGCTACCAACATGAATAATATGAGGCAAATTGCAAGAAAAAGAAAACTGACAGACCATTTTTAGAGGTTTTTCTTCTTCCTTCTTTGGAAAGGTAAGAACTACACTCCAGATCTTCAGCTGGAGTAAACTGGCATAGTCCCCTTGACTTCAGGGGGACTATACTGATTACACGGGTTGAAGCTCCAGCCCTTTGCCAGTCGAATGCATGCTCTAACACACTGTGAGTCCACATAGGACACAGCATATAGTCCTTTTTTTTGTGGCCTGGTGTGCATGACCAGGCTTTGTTTATGCTTCCTTTAAAATCCAGAGTGAAAACCTGACCCCACTGAAATCAATGGCAAAAATCTCAACCTCAGTGAGGCCAGAATTTCACCTCAGGCCTTCAAGGGCAGTACCGTGAGAGAGAGCTTGGTTTTCTTAGCTTTAAAGCCATGGCACCATGGTGTTTGCATATACAGAACATTTTTGGATTCTTCATTTCCCTCTTTTTATAGAACAGTGAGATAAAACTGTAGCATAGGGATTTTGTTATTTTTAAAAGCAAAGATGGATGCTTAATTTATGAAAGTCTCTTTGATTTGGTTCACAATGAGATGATTAGCTGCTCCTTGACCAGTAGATGTCATTGTAATCAATAGAAAACGCACCAGGCTCTTTGCTGGAAGAGAGTGATTTGTCCCCTGCAATCATAAAATATTTTGTTTCGATTTAAAGGATGACTATTTTGCTTCTAGACTTATATTCAGTTCACACCACAGTGGCAACATTGTTCATCAGAAATGCCAGCAAAGGGTATAATGCATGGGTATAATTTCCTGGACTCTACTCTACATTACAAATGTAGATATTATGCTCAAATGGGACTGATGTGTTTCTAGATGCATAAAAAGATAATCTGTTTAAGGTCCCTGATGATGAGCACAAGCTATATGTGGAGTTAAAATATATAAATAAACACATTTTAAAAGAAATATTTGAAAAATCAGTCCAGACCTAGCTAAACCCGAGTTCAGACTTCTGTGAGTGGTCTGTTACGTCTCTTGATGTCCTTAACAGACAGAGAATGACACAGAGTGCTGGAATCTAAGTAAGCATTTTAAGTGATAGCAGTGCCTACAACTGTTGAGTTAGAACTGCTGCACCTTAGCTCAATTCTTGGCAGGTAAAAAGTCTCGCAGTTCCCACTGCACTGAAAGTGGAGCATAAGCTTTATGAGCCTGTCTCTGTCCTGAAACCATTTGCAAAACTCCCATGGATTCAGTGGTGCACGGCTGGGGCCTATATGTCCACACTTTACCGTGAGATCTGCTGATATCAGGCCAGGTTACAAACATCAGCGGCCTTTACTGTTGTATTTCGATTTGGTCCCATTTTGGAGATATCTGATCCTCAGATGGTGTAAAACTTTCTAGCTCCATGGGAGTGAATTGAGTTACAGTGAATTAAACCAACTGATTTAAACTAGTCCAGATATCTTTCCAGTGTGCAATAAAGATCTCAAAGTGCACAAAGCTGTGGGGAGTTTTAATCACTTTAATCACATTAATTTCTTGATTCAGAAATCATGTATCTGAAATTCATGTAACTGAGCACTAGCAACTGGATTAAATCTTAATCTGTCCATGGTTCTCTGCAGTGTAATATGATGTGTTTATGCATTGCTGATGGGCAGTAAATAAGAATGCTGAGAAAAGGAATGAATATAATCCTGACTGTGCTGTAAATCTCACCTGCATTCTGTTTCTCTCATTTATTGGTGATTAAATTGAAATGATTGGTCCAGGATGATTACTAGAGAGCACCCCCTGCTTATGAGACAATAGCAATATTATGCTAAGAAAATACAGAAGGTGATAGCTCAAATTATAACTCCTCTGCTGATATGGGCTCTCCCTCCTCCAAATCCAGTCCTCCCCTGCTGTCTCCCATCCCTGTACTTCTCCACTTCCTTCTTCCCTTAGCCTTATAGTGATTTTTTTTTAATACTCTCTCTTTCCTACGCTTCTTTCCTCCCGCTGCACCTGAAAAAGAATATCCCACTAAGTTATTTAATAGCTGGAGGTGGGGAGGGTATTTGAAAGGTGGAGATACTAGATTCTACCTTTCTCACTGCAAGGAGAAGTGGGATGTGCATATTCTACACACTGTGAAATATCCTTACTGCTGCTATGCATATCCATGTCCTTTCTTTGGGTACTAATGGCTCTCAGTCAATCAGAGCACAGGGATTTCCATTCTGTAGGGTTACTGAGTGCAATTGTTATGCACATCAGTCCTCCTCCACCAATCAAGCTGAATGGATTTGCATAATGAAATGTAACAGTGCCACAAGTACTCCTGTTCTTTTAACAGTGCAGTTGTGGGTCAGTAACTGCACAGCATCACTGCACTCTATTGTTTGAGGCAATTCTATTTCTGTATAACAGGAAATTCTTGGAATACTATTGTCTGCCTAGCTAGCCTTTCATACTATGTCACCATCCTGGTGCGGGAGCAGCTGTGAAACAATGAGGTGAAATCAGAGCCTTGTAATCAGTCTGCAAATAAGCTGCAAACTTGCACAGCTGATAACAGGATCTCTCTTAACAATCCCTCATGAAGGGAGGTCTGGTGGTCAGTGCCCCAGATTGGAAAACTGGGTTCCCTCCTGGTTTTGCTATGACTCCCTGCATCACTTTGGATAAATCATCTGAACTCTCTTGGCCTTAGCTCCCCAGCTGTAAAATGAGGATGGATGATAATACACCCTTCCTCCAAGACTTTGTGTGTCTTGTCTGTATAGACTGTAAAATCTATACAGCTCATAGTTACAGTACAGACATGGGAAACAAATATTTGATAATCAGCTCTTCGGTCTAGCACACAAAGGTAACACGATAAAATGGTAGAAGCTGAAGCTAAACAAATTCAGACTGGAAAAAAAAAAGACATTTTTAATAGTGAGAGTAGTTAACCCCCTGGTACAACCAATGGTTGAGGTAGATTTTCCACCCCTGGCGATTTGAAAATTGATTGGATTTTTGTTATGCTCTAGCTCACTCAGGACTTGTTTGGGGGATATTGTATGGCCTGTGATATACAGGAAGTCAGACTAGATGATCACAGAGATCCCTTCTGGCCTCGGAATCTTCAGGTGGGGGTGGTCTCTTACTGTCTCCCTACATTCAGCTAGGGCCTCTAAGTGGTATCATAATACAAACAGTAACAATCATTAATACTGTGGCTGTAATTATTACAGTTATTTTCATGTGCTTTGTATTGATCTCTTTAAAACCACTAGTTTAAATAGAATTGGAGCAAACAACACCACACAGCCAGTAAACCCACACGATCAGTATAGCAAGAGTAAAGGGCTCTCCAGGAGCCACAATCCAGTGTAAAATTCTATTTGTGATCTATTGTATGAAAGCTTTTCTTTCTGTCCTTGCAGTAAGACTGACACACTCAGGGCTTTGGGAAAGAAAACCAGGAGGATGGGGTGAGGTAGGGTGGGACGAGGTGTGTGCATCATGTAAGGAGGCAGAGGAACTTTTGAAATTAGTATGACAATTTGTGGCACTACAGAGCTGGCATTCGCTGATGGGTCAATGGTCTCCACTCCAGCACTGCTGCGACATGGCACTCTCACTGCTATGGAATTTTGCTCAGGGCAGTGTTGCAGAAGAAACAAATTACAGATATGCTTCTAAATAACACCATATAGGCTCACTGCTTGCAGGGGGTTCAGAAGGAGAGTTGTCAGAGACCAAGTACTGAAGAGAGGCTAAGAAAAATGAACTGACAGTGAGGACGTATGAGGAAGGTCACCAGAAAGAGTAAGACAACTCAAAAGCAAAGGATAATCCATTTATCTAATTGCTTGGGGGTTTTTGTTTTGTTTTGTTCGTTTGTTTTTCAGTAAAGTCCAACTTGAACCTATATTATATGCATAGATAGACGTGTGATTTCTCCATCCTACCCCATGTTGAGAAAGAGTACTGAATGTACACCTACCAGAGATCGGTGTGAACAGGGGCAGGTCCCCGCCTAGTGTTAAGAGTCTGTGATGGCAGCATGACCTAGCAGTAAGGGGTAGGGGAACCTGGACCCTCCCACTCCATCAGGCCCTGACCTAAGAGCCCTACTTATGTGCCTTATGGAAGACATCTGCTACCTGTGGTCCAGTTGCCATCTTCCCTGCATCTCTTTCTACTGTTCTGTCCTTCCTTGGGAAATACCGTAGCTTGCGGTTTTCCCTTGCAACATTGCCCACAGGCATCTGCAGGCTGGGGAGCCCATTTCATGCAGCAGTCTTCCTCCTGGGAATACTCTCCTAGCATAACCTCTCCATGGCAGTGCATGTAGGTCCGTCTCTCTCCGCCCACCACCTCTGCTGTTCTGAAGGGAATCCCTTTTAAGCCCCTCTCCAACTAGAGCATGCCCAGCAGGCCTGCTGGGGTGGGGCTTCTCAGGCCCTGAGTTGTTCCTGCATCTCATTTCTCCAGTGTGGGGTTTGTCTACTCCAATACATATACCCTCCTCTTAAGTTTGGTGTTGGCATTTCTGAGTCCAAGTCTTGCAAAACCCCATCCCAGGAAAATAAACCTGTATTCTGGAGTTTGTTCTCCAGCCTGGGGACCACATGGAAAGCATAGGTTTGTAAGGCCAAATACTGCCTCATAATCTAGGGGTTGGTGTCTTTTACAGACTTTAGCCAGTGAGAGGTGCATGGTCAATTATGAAAAGAAAGGTGCTCCCAACAGGTAATACTGCAATGCTTCTATGGCCCACTTCATCTCCAAGGGCTCTTCTTCTATAGTCACGTAGGCCTTCTCTTAGAGAAATAGTTTCCTGCTGATACTGGATGTTCTTCTCAATGAAAATCTTAGCCTGCCCATAGCCCCATGTCCAAAACTTCTTGTCACCAGCCCTAACCCCATGTCAAAAGCATTTCTGTCCAGGAATGGATGCATCAGATGTTGGAAGATAGCTGTGCCCCTATGAAGGCCAAATGGCATGGTTCTGAAATGGTATAGGCCGAAAGGAGTTGCAATCGTCATTTTCTCTCAAGATCCCTTTGTTAGGAGGATATGCCAGCAGCCATTGGTCAGCTCCACAGTCAAGATATACATTGTGGCCCTTCAATCTCTCCAACAACTCATCAACTCGTAGCATGGGATATGCATCAAATGTGGATATCGCATTCACTTTTCTAAAGTCGATGCAAATCCAGGTTGTTGCATTCTCCATATGCACCAAGACAACTGTGTTCCACCACCCACTGTGGGATTATTCCACCACCCCGAGGTCCAACTTCACCTGCAGCTCCCAATATACAGTGTTCCACCTCTTCATACACAGGGGACAGCTCTCACAGATTCTCCAGACAGGCTGCATTGTGACGAGGTGACAAATCAGCTGGGTTTGTCCAAGTGATGATGAAAATAGAGAAGGGAAATATTGGACCACCTGGAGCCCTTCCCCCAAGGGAATCATGTCTGAATCCTGGATAAAGAAGCTTGGGGGCCAAGTTTTGGATTAGGGGGCCGAGAGGGAAGAGGAGAGCTTTATGAATAAGCTCTCCTGGTCTCGCCAGGTCTTCAGAAGGTTTATGCAATAAATCTGTCTCTCCTTCTTTTCAGATCTGCTAATCCACTGCTCCTACCTGGGAAACCACCTCAAAAGGGCTCTTGCTACTTAGCCATTAATTTTGATTCTGAGCTGGGCAACAATAGCAGTACCCTGTCACCAGGCTGGAATTCACGTGGGTGGGTGCCCCTATTAAAGGCCCAAGAGTATTGAGAGCAAGCCTATAAGAGGTTTTCCTTTGTGATTGCCCCTACTGTCTTCAGCTTCTCTTGTAGCTGGAGGACATACTATGCTGGAGTCTTGCTCCTCCCAGGTTTTACAAACGGATTCCAGGATCCTCTAGGGTTGTCTCCCGTATAACAATTTGAAGGGTGAGAATGCCATTGTGGCCTGGGTAACCTCACACACTGCAAATTGGAGGGGTGGTAACAAGCAGTCCTAGTAGCAAGGGTCTTTAGCCACACATTTTCTCAGCATCCCCTTCAGGGTACTGTTGAAGCATTCAACTAGCCATTCAGTTGGGGTGCGGTAAACAGATGTTCTCAGAGATGTGATTTTCAGTAGCTCACACAAGTTCTTCATCAGTCGTGACATGAAGTTAGTTTATACCCATGTCCATTATTATTTCTTTGGGGATCCCCACCCTCACAAAGACCTGAGTTCTGTTGGCATGGTCACTGCGTTGGTCGTGTGAAGCATAATAGCCCTGGAGTACTGGGTCACATCATCCACAATTATCAGTGTGCATTGGTGTCCACTTGGGCTCTTCTCTAACAGTCCTTTCAAATCCATGCCAATCCTCTCAAAGGGGGTGTCTACTACTGGCATCAGGATAAATGGGATCCTTGGAGTGCTCTTGGTCCTGCCAACGGACACTTGGGGCAGAACATGCAGTAAACACTTACCTCTTTGTAGATGTCTAGCCAACAGAATCTGCTGGTGGTTCTCTCAAGGGTTTACTCCCTCCATAGGTGACTAGAATATGGAACCCAGTGCACAAGCTGAAGTAGCTCCCTCCCAAAGGGATGAGGTACCAGAAGTTGGCCCGGAACTTGTTGTCTGGTAGTCATGTACCAAACAGTAGAGTTGTTCCTCTCTCAAACTGAGGTGTGGCTATTTTTTGGTTTCTTTGTCTGTTAGTTACCTCCCCATTGATGATAGCCAGCTGTTCGTGTGCCCGACACAAGCTGGAGTTTTCTTTCTGTTCCCCAATGAAAACCCTGTTTTGGGTCACTCATTCTGGATTCAATGGTTTTGAGTTTGCTGGTCCCTCAGGGACACTTCTGCAGGTTGTGAAGTTCCTTCCTCAGGTTCTCTCATACTCCTGCATCAGCTGGCTCCGCAGATCCAGACTCTTTTCCAACCTCAGAGGTGTGTTCATTCCCCCTGACTGGGTTCCTCTCCCATACCTGCAAGACGTCACCAAAGTACTTCTGGTCACAGCTCAAGACCATCGGGTAAGCGAGGGAGGCTGCTAACCCCACAAAAAGAGTCTCAGTGTGGTTCCCTGCTGTACGCTGTATCACTTTCATGGAGGACAGGTGCACATCTCTGTATACACTGAAGGAAAATGGTAACAGTTGGTGCCCCATGGGCTTCAACCAGCTTTTCCCTTATGAGGGTCTGACTGCACCCATGATCTATTAAACCCATCACTTTGGATCCATAGGCCCTCACTGGGACTACCATCTGGGCTAATCCCTGTTTGGGTTTATATTTTCCACCCCTTTGTTCCAGGCTCCTTCAAAGAGCTCTGTTCACATTCAGCACGCGCTGTTCTAGCCCTCTTCAAGGGCCAATCCTATGAGGTGCTGTGGGAGTTGGGGACCCTTGGTACCTCCCAGAATCAGTGCAAATAGTCCACTTGGAGGTTCAGCGACATCTCTTCCATCACTTGATCAAATCATTTGAGGTGTGACAAACTTGACTGACGGCTTTTCTCAGGTTATTTAAATAAATCACACTCCAGCCACACAACTGTGTTTATACTGTATCAGTCAAGCTGAGCAGTTCACCTACCCTGAAGGCAAAAGTAGCAACATACAAGCAAGCCCACAAATGCTGAGACTAAAGGTTAAAGTTAATTCTGGATTGTTTGAGGTAGTATCCTTAGTGAAGAAAGTACATTTCAAAATAGAACTTTTTCTTTAGAAATATCTATGTGGAAAAAGGTGGGGGAAGGTGGGAGAGACAGGTGGGGAGGGTGCTTCCCTACATCCCAGATGGGCACTGATCAGTCCATGCTGATAAGATGAGTTCTAATTGTATGAGAGTGGCTCGTTGCTAGCAATTGGAGTGAAACCATAAACAAACAAACAAAAATCCCCCTTATAGGGGCTTTACTGAACCATACTTTTCAACTAGTTTAAAAGGGAACATAG
This sequence comes from Chelonoidis abingdonii, assembly GCF_003597395.2. Classification (NCBI taxonomy): domain Eukaryota; kingdom Metazoa; phylum Chordata; order Testudines; family Testudinidae; genus Chelonoidis; species Chelonoidis abingdonii. Next base: position 16,862,580 of record NC_133777.1, read on the forward strand.
TTTCTCAGCCTCGTGGCTGAGGGGTGAAAATATTATTCTCCTGGAATAACATACTATCATTGAAGATGTCTGTGTTTCTTTGGAGGGCATGCTTCCTAGTGTAGCAGGCGCTCTGTCCCACACATATGAACATGCAATGTGCTACTACTAACCAAATCCACCTTCAGATGGATTACAACTCTGTCAGAGTGTAAACCAAGGACACCGCCAGAATATGGCTGATTAGGCTGCCTGTTCCAGAGGTAGGAGGCAAATTCTGAAGACTTCCTAAATTCTCTTTTGACTGACTCTAGTGCATACAGGCCTGGCTCTTGAGTTTCTGCTGCCCTGGGCAAACTAGTAAATATCACCCACACAGAACAGTCTCTAAACATTTTTCTGCCCTTAATGTTTAGCTGCCTTCAAAGCTGGTGGCTGCTGTGCAGCTGCATTTGAGAAGACTCTATGCCACTAAGCATTTTGTGGCCAGCCTGTGCTGTATAAGAGTCTCTCTTCTAAATATTAGATGTTTTCAGATGTGTGTATGTCTAGACTACACATGTACATTATGCATATGTAACAGTATGCATTAGGATGTGCATTTGTGTGTATATATTTGCACACTATTCATATGTAGCTAATTTATTCTATCTGAATTTATATTGCACTCATCAGTGTAGCATCTGCACATGTGCATATTCTGTGTGGCGTGCAGGTGTGCATGAAGTACCTGTGTTTGTCACACAATGACGTGTCTGTGAATAAGTGCATGCTTATCAGTGTGTGTGTTGTCCCTGTGTGTCGATCACCCTGCACGTCTGAGTTGTGCATGTGTATGTCAAGTGGCTGTGCTGCCTTGCACTTGGGTACTCTGTGTGTGGGAATGGGCAGGTACCGTTCTGCCTGGGTCACACCTGTGTATTTGTGTACTAGATGGGTGCGTGTCACTCCACAATGCATGCGTGTTACACACGTGTAGCGTGTGTCCTGTCCCGCTGCCCATGTGCCTAGCGCGGCTCCCGCTCCCACGAGCAGGAAGGCGCCGGAGGCGAAGACTTCCCTGTGGCGGGGCTCGGGCGCGCGGGGAGGGGAGGGGGCCCGGCCCGGCCCGGCCCGCCCGGGAGGGG